>NC_057419.1:89424922-89434044 GCF_019320065.1 Cervus canadensis
TTAATATCATGAAAAACATATGAACATAGGTGTAAAACTCACTACTAAGGGTAAATATGTGATCAAAGTCAAATTCTCTAACATTGGAATGGTATTGTGTAATTCACTTACAATTGAAGCATAAAAGCAAATGTGTTAAAATAATCATGACTACTATAATTTATTATTGGATACATAATATAAAACATAGATAAATTGTAACATCAATAACCTAAAACATAAAGGGGGTGGTAAAAGTGTAAAGTTTAGGAATGCTATCAAAGTTGAGTTGTTATAGCCTAAAATAGGATGTTATAAGATATTTTACGAAAGCAGTATGGTAACCATACACACACACACACACACCTGTAGTAGTTACACAAAAGATAAAGGAGTCAAAGGACAAAGCTAAAAATGTCATTATATCACAAAGAAAGATAGCAAGATAAGAAGTAAGAAATAATGGACCTACAAAGCAGACTTTATTTTCTTGGGCTCCAAAATCACTGCAGATGATGACTGCAGTCATGAAATTAAAAGACACTTGCTCCTTGGAAGAAAGCTATAACAAATCTAGATAGCATATTAAAAAGCAGAGACATTAATTTGCCAACAAAGGTCAGTATAGTCAAGGCTATGGTTTTTCCAATAGTCATGTATGAATGTTAGAGTTGGACCATAAAGAAGGCTGAGTGCCAAAGAATTGATGATTTTGAACTGTAGTGTTGGAGAAGACTCTTGAGAGTCCCTTGGACTGCAAGGAGATCAAGTCAGTCAATCCTAAAGGAAATCAACCCCGAATATTCATTGGAAGGACTGATGCTGAAGCTGAAGCTACAGTACTTTGGCCACCTGATGCGAAGAGCTGACTCATTAGAAAAGACCTTGATGCTGGGGAAGATTGAAGGCAGGAGAAGAAGGGGATGACAGAGGATGAGATGGCTGGATGGCATCACCAACTCGATGGACATGAGTTTGAGCAAGCTCTGGGAGATGGTGATGGACAGGGAAGCCTGGCATGCTGCAGTCCATGTGGTTGCAAAGAGTCGGACACGACTGAGAGACTCGACAACAACAACAACAACAACAAGTCTTTAGCTAACAATCATTGCTTAAAATGTAAAGTAATTAAATTAGCCAATCAAAAAATAGAATGACTGAATACCAGATAACAAAACAGAGTTCAACAAAATATGCTACATACTAGAGACACACTTTAGCTTTAAAGACACATGTAGACTGAGAGTAAAGATTCAATCAAATAGTAATCAAAAGAATGTAGGGGCAACTTTAATCTGACAAAACAGGCTTTGAGCTAAAAGTGGTGAAAAGAGACAAGGTCATTATATAATGATAAGGAGTCAGGCTATCAAGAAGATATAACAATTGTAAATATTTATGTACCCAATATCATAGCACCACAGTATATAAAACAAAGACTAATAAAACTAAGGGGCTTCCCTACTTTCTCAGATGGTAAAGAATCTGCCTGCAATGCAGGAGTCCTGGGTTCGATCCCTGGGTTGGGAAGATCCCCTGGAGAAGGGCATAGCAATCCACTCCAATCTTCTTGCCTGGAGAATTCCATGGACAGAGGAGCCTGGCAGGTTGTTATGGTCCATAGGGTCACAGAGAGTTGTGCATGACTGAAACTGAAGGGACTTAGCATGCACTACAAAACTAAAAAGGGAAATAAACAGCAATGCAATGATAGTTAAGGACTTTAATACCCCACTCTTGACAATGGATAGATCATCCAGACAGAAAATCAATAAGGAAACAACTGATTTGAACAACACTGAAGACTAGAGTTCCACAACCCCTGGGCCACGAACCAGTATAGTACAAGTCCATGGTCTCTTAGGAATCAGGCTTCACAGCAGGAGTTGAATGGCAGACTAGAGAGGGAGTTCAGTTCAGTCGCTCAGTCGTGTCCGACTCTGCGACCCCATGGACTGCAGCACCACAGGCCTCCCTGTCCATCACCAACTCCTGGAGTTTACCCAAACTCACATTCAACCATCTCATCCTGTCATCCCCTTCTCCTCCTGCCTTCAATCTTTCCCAGCATCAGGGTCTTTACAAATGAGTCAGCTCTGGCCAAAGTATTGGAGTTTCAGCTTCAACATCAGTCCTTCCACTGAACACTCAGGACTGATCTCCTTTAGAATGAACTGGTTGGATCTTCTTGAAGTGAGAAGCTTCATCTATATTTATAGCCACTTCCCATCACTTGCATTACCACCTGAGCTCTCCCTCCTGTCAGATCAGCTGTGGCATTAGATTCACATAGGAGTGTGAACCCTAATCCTAAAGTTAAGGTGAAGTATTTTGAGATTGCCACAAAATAGAAATAAAGTGTACAATAAATGTAATGTGCTTGAATCATCCTGAGACCATCCCCACTCCTGCCCCAGTCCATGGAAATGTTGTCTTCCATGAAACCAGCCCCTGGTGCCAGAAAGATTGGGGATTGCTGCTATAGACAAATACTACCTAACAGACGTATATAGAACATTTCATCCAAAAACAGCAGAATACACAGACTTATCACACTCACGTGGAATATTTGCTAGATAATATGTTATCCTACAAAATAAGTCTTAGCAAATTTTAGAAAGATTGAAATCATGCCAAGAATATTTTTCTGACCACAATGGTATGAAACCAGAAACCAATAACAGTAGAACTGGGAAATTCGCAAATACATGGAAATTAAACAACACTCTCCTGAACAACCAATGTATTAGCCAAGAAAAAAAAAAGAGAACCCAAATAATAAACAAAATTATCAATCAAAATTCAGACATTATGACTAACACCACAAAAATACTGGGTTGGCCAAACAGCCTGTTCAATTTTTAAGTAAAAATAAAATACATATATTCACCCAGCACTTTATTGAAAAATGCATTTACCGTTTTGTTCCACTACCTTCTGCCAATTTTCAGGCAACTTCATAATTCTCCCCAAAAGTTTTTGTCTTTTTGAGCAAAGAACTGTTCCAAATGCCTTTTGCAGTCTTCCAGGGAATTGGAATTTTTTCCATTCAGAGAATTTTTTAAAGAACAAAATAAATGAACATCTGAAGGTGCAATGTCTGGTGAATATGGCAGAGGAATCAGAACTTCCAGCCAAGCTGTAGCAGTTTTTTCCTGGTCATCAAAGAAACATAGTTTTGTGGTATCCTGATGGAAGATTATGCATTTACTGTTGACTAATCCCAGATATTTTTCATAGAGTTCTGCTTTCAGTTGGTCTAATTGGGAGCAGTACTTGTTGGAATTAATTGTTTGGTTTTCTGGAAGTAGCTCATAATAGAGGATTCCCTTCCAATCCCACCATATACACAGCATCATCTTCTTTGAATTAAAACTGGCCTTTAGTATGGTTGGTGGTGGGTTCATTTTGCTTACCTCACAGTCTCTTCTGTTCCATATTAATGTACAGTTTTCACTTTTCATTTCCTGTCACAATTTGTTTTAAAAATAGAATGTTTTCATTGTGTTTAATGAAGCATTTCATTATGCATGTGGAAATATGGTCAAGAAGGTTTTTTTCACTTAACTTATGTGGAATCCAAACACCAAAGTGATTAGTGTAACCAAACTAGTGCAAATGGTTTTTGACGCTTGATTTGGAAATTTTGAGTATGTTGGCTATCTCCTGCATGGTATTATGTTGATTGTCCTCAATTAATGTCTTGATTTGAATGCTATTAACTTCAACTAGTCTACCCGACTACAGAGCATTGTCCAGTGAGAAATCTCCAACACAAAACTTTTAAAACCACTTCTGACATGTTCAATCAGTCACAGGACCTTCTCTGTACACTCACAAATCTTGTTTTCCACTTCAGTTGTGTTTTTACCATTCTTGAAATAATAAAGCATGATATGCTGAACATGTTGCTTTTCTCTTCCATCTTCAATATTAAAATGGCTACACAAAAATTCACCAGTTTTGACAAGTTTTTTTTTTAATGCATGCTGATATGACAACTGTCACAATACAATTTAAAAAAAATTGTTTCAAATAAAGGTAAAGACAACTAAGCACTACTGGAGCCACCTTACAGAAAAAATGAACAAACTTTTTGACAACCCAATACAAATGGTCATAAGAGACTACTATGAACAACTATACTCCAACAAACTAGACAACCTAGAAGAAATGGGTAAATTCTTAGAAGCATGCAACCTACCAAGACTGAATACGGAAGAAAGAGAAACTCTGAACTGACCAATAACAAGTAAGAACATTAAATCGTTCCAAAGAAAAGCCATGGACCAGGTAGCTTCACTGGTGAATTCTACCAAACATTTAAAGAGGAATGAATTCCCATCAATCTCAAATTCTTGAGGAACACATGTAAATCCGTGGCTGATTCATGTCAATGTATGGCAAAAACAACTACAATAAAAATAAACAAATAAATAAAATTTAGAAAAATTGAAGAGGAGAGAAGAGATTCATGAGGCCAGCATTATCCTGATACCAAAGCCAGTTATGGACATTACAAGAAAAGAAAACTAAATGTCAATATCCATAAAGAATATAGATGCAAAGATTCTCAACAAAATACTAGCAAGTCAAATTCAGCAGCACATTAAAAGGGTCATTCATCATGATCAACTTGGATTCATCCCTGGGATACAAGGGTGAGTCAACATGTGCAAATCAATAAAAATGATACATGACATTGGTAGAATGAAAGATGAAGGTCATATGATCATAATAGACACAGAAAAAGCATTTGACAACATTCAATATCCCTTTATGATAACAACTTTCAATATATCAATATAGAGGAATCATTTGTTGTTGTTGTTGGTTAGTCACTGTATCTACGTATAAAAGGTTGAAACCTTTTCCTCTAAGATCAGAACAAGACACTCTTACTAATCCTATTCAACACAGCCTTGGAAGTCCTAGCCAGAGCAATCAGGCAAGAAAAAGAAACAAATGGCATCACAATCGTCTCTATTTTCAGAGGATATAATTTTTATACAGAAAATCCTAAAGAACCCATCAAAAATTGTTATACCTAATCAATGAATATCATATAGTTGCAGGATACAAAATCAACATACAAAAACTCTGTAGCATTTCTATATACTAACAAGTTATCTGAAAATAAAACAATCCCATTTTCAATAGCATCAGAAGAAATACTAAGAAATAATTTTAACTAAGGAGTTAAAAGATCTCTAAACTTAAAAATGTAAGACATTAATGAAGGAAAATAAGGAAGACACAAATAAGTGGAAAAATATTGCATGTTCATGATTTGGAAGAATTAATCTTGTGAAAATGTTTATATTACTCAAAGCCATCTATAGATTCAATGTAATCCATATCAAGATTCCAATGACTTTTTTTTTTTTACAGAAATAGCATAAACAATCCCAAAATTTGTATGGAATGACAAGACCCCAAATAGCCAAAACAATATTGAAAAAGAATAATAGAGCTGAAGGCATCACATGTTATGATTTCAAACTATATTAGAAAGCTATAGTTGATAGCTATAGACTATAGTTAATAATACTAAATTGGATATTTGAAAGACTTTCAGAGATTAGATCTTAAACATAGTAATCCAAGAAAAAAAATCTTGCAACCATTTGTTGTTTAGTTGCTCAGTCGTGTCTGACTCTTTGTGACCACATGGACTGCAGCACGTCAGGCTTCCCTATCATTCACCATCTCCCAGAATTTGCTCAAACTCATGTCCACTGAGTCGGTGATGCCATCCAACCATCTCATCCTCTGTCATCCCCTTCTCCTCCTGCCTTCAATCTTTCCCAGCATCAGGGTCTTTTCTAATGTATTGGCTCTTCGCATTAGGTAGCCAGTATTGGAGCTTCAGCTTCAGCATCAGTCTTTCCAATGAATATTCAGGACTGATTTCCTTTAGGATTGACTGGTTTGATCTCCTTGCAGCCCAGGGGACCCTCAAGAGTCTTCTCCGACACCAGAGTTCAAAAGCATCAATTCTTCAGTGCTCAGCCTTCTTTATGTATGGTCCAACTCTCACATTCTTTTATGACTACTGGAAAAAGCATAGCTTTAACTAGATGGACCTTTGTCAGCAAAGTACTGTCCCTGCTTTTTAATATGTTTTCTAGGTTTTTCATAGTTTTTCTTCCAAGAAGCAAGTGTCTTTTAATTGCATGGCTGCAGTCACCACTCACAGTAATTTTGGAGCCCAAGAAAACAAAATCTGTCACTGTTTCCATTGTTTCCTCATCCATTTGCCGTGAAGTGATGGAGCCAGATGCCATGATCTTAGTTTTTTGAATGTTGAGTTTTAAGCCAGCTTTTCCATTCCCCTCTTTCACCCTCATCAAGAGGCTCTTTAGTTCCTCTTTGCTTTCTGCCATAAGGGTGGTGTCATATGCATATCTGAGGTTATTGATATTTCTCCCAGCAATCTTGATTCCAGCTTGTGTCTCATCCAGCCTGGCATTTTGCATGATGTACTCTGCCTAGAAGTTAAATAAGCAGGGTGACAATATACAGCCTTGACATATTCCTTTCCTGATTTTGAACCAGCCCATTGTTCCATGTCTGGTTCTAACTGTTGCTTCTTGATCTGCATACAGATTTCTCAGGAGGCAGCTGAGGAAGGTGGTCTGGTATTCCCATCTCTTTAAGAGTTTTCCATAGTTTGTAGTGATCCACACAAAGACTTTATATGGCTTTGTAACCATATAAAGTGACTAATGTTAACTAGATTTATTGTAGTCACCATTTCACAATGTACATACAAATATCAAATCGTTATGTTGTACACCTGAAAGTTATATGAAAATTTATGGAATTTTAAAAATATGTATATGTATACATGTTTATACAACAACAAAAACTATAGTAATCAAAACAGTATAGTACTGGCATAAAAACAAATAAATGGGTCAATGGAACAGAAATAAGGGCCCAGAAATAAACCCATGCACATACAGTCAACTAATATTTGAAAAGGGAGCCAAGAATACTCAACAGAGAAAAGATAATCTCTTCCATAAATGGTATTATTGCTAGAAAAATTGTATATTCAAATGCAAAAGGATAAAACTAAACCACTGTCTTACATCATTCTCAACAATTAACTCAAAATGGATTAAAGACTTAAATATAAGACCTGAAACCATAAAACTCCTAGAATAAATCATAGGGAGAAAAACTTCTCAACAGGAGTCTTGGCAATGTTGATTTTTTTAATATGTCACCTAAAGCACAAGCAAGAAAATAAAAATAAATGTGACTATATCAAACTAAAGGACTTCTGCACAGCTAAAGAAATGGTCAACAAAATGAAAAGGCAATCTAAGGAATGAGAGAAGATCTTTGCAAATCATATGCCTGATAAGAAGCTAATATCAAACTATATGAGGGACTCATACAACTCAGTAGCAGAAAACAAACAAACAAAAACCAATAATTAAATAAAAATGGGCAATGGAGCTGAGTAGATATTTTTTCAGAGAAGATATCCATATGGTACATGTAACAGGTGGTACAAGAACAGGTACATGTAAAGGTGCTCAACAGTTATCACTAAAACACAAATCAAAACCACAAATAAGATGTCATTTCACTGTTAAAATGACTATCATCAAAAACACAAGGGATAAAAAAAATGCTGGCAAAAATGTGGAGAAACGTGAACCCTTGTGTACTGTTGGTAGGAGTGTAAATTGTTATATCCACTATGGAAAACAGTATGGAGATTCCTCAAAAAATTAAAAAAATAGAACTACCATATAATACAGTAATTCCACTTCTGGGCATATAGTCAAAGGAAATGAAATCACTATCCCAAATAGATATCGCATCCCCATGTTCACTATAGCATTATTTGTGATCTCAAGACATACAAACAACTTAAGTGTTCACTGATGGATGAATGGATAAAGAAAGTGTGATATACATGTGTGTGTATGTGTGTGCATGTGTTATTAGAATACCATTCAGCCATGAAAAAGGTAATTCTGCCATTTGCAAAAACATAATTGGACTGTGAGGGTATTATGGTATGTAAAATAAGTCATAATCAGACAAATACTATATGATCTCACTTATATGTGGAATCTAAAAAACCAACCCTCATACATAGAAACAGAACAGGTTTGTGCTTGCCAGTGGTAAGGAGTGGGGGAGATAGAATAGGATGAAAGTGGTCAAAAGGTTCAAATTTCTAGTTATAAAATAAGTATGTTCTGGAGATGTAATGTACAACATGATTTCGTTAATGATACTATATTGCACATTTGAAATTGTTAAGAAAGCAGATCTTAAAAATTCTCATCACGGAAAAAAATGCATATGTGAGGTGATGGATATTAAGTAAACTTATTGTTGTAAACATTTGGTAGTATATGCATATATCAAATCATTATGCTTTACGCCTTAAATACATAAAATGCTCCATGTTGATTATATCTCAAAGTGGGGATAAAAGAATCATATTATACCATAGTTTCATAATCCACTTTCCAAAATTAACAATTATTTCTTATAATCTTTTCTGAAAAAATAATACATATTCATTAAAGCAGATTTCTGAAAATTTATTTTACATACAAATCATCTGAGTATCTTATTAAAATGCAGATTCTGATTCAGTGTATTAATCTGTGACTCTGCTGTATTTATAAGCTCCCAGATAATTACAGTCCATGGAACACACATTTTTATTTATTTTTTTTAATTTTTATTACTTTGAGGCTAATTACTTTACAATATTGTAGTGGTTTTTGCCATACATTGACATGAATCAGCCATGGATTTACATGTGTTCCCCATCCTGAACCCCCCTCCCACCTCCCTCCCTATCCCATCCCTCTGGGTCATCCCAGTGCATCAGCCCTGAGCACTTGTCTCATGCATCCAACCTGGACTGGCAATCTGTTTAACACTTGATAATATACATGTTTCAATGCTGTTCTCTCAGATCATCCCACCCTCGCCTTCTCCCATAGAGTCCAAAAGTCTGTTCTATACATCTGTGTCTCTTTTTCTGTCTTGCATATAGGGTTATCGTTACCATCTTTCTAAATTCCATATATATGCATTAGTATACTGTATTGGTGTTTATCTTTCTGGCTTACTTCACTCTGTATAATGGGCTCCAGTTT
>NC_057419.1:89434054-89484885 GCF_019320065.1 Cervus canadensis
GGGAATGGAAAAGCTGGCTTAAAACTCAACATTCAAAAAACTAAGATCATGGCATCTGGCTCCATCACTTCACGGCAAATGGATGAGGAAACAATGGAAACAGTGACAGATTTTGTTTTCTTGGGCTCCAAAATTACTGTGAGTGGTGACTGCAGCCATGCAATTAAAAGACACTTGCTTCTTGGAAGAAAAACTATGAAAAACCTAGAAAACATATTAAAAAGCAGGGACAGTACTTTGCTGACAAAGGTCCATCTAGTTAAAGCTATGCTTTTTCCAGTAGTCATAAAAGAATGTGAGAGTTGGACCATACATAAAGAAGGCTGAGCACTGAAGAATTGATGCTTTTGAACTCTGGTGTCGGAGAAGACTCTTGAGGGTCCCCTGGGCTGCAAGGAGATCAAACCAGTCAATCCTAAAGGAAATCAGTCCTGAATATTCATTGGAAAGACTGATGCTGAAGCTGAAGCTCCAATACTGGCTACCTAATGCGAAGAGCCAATACATTAGAAAAGACCCTGATGCTGGGAAAGATTGAAGGCAGGAGGAGAAGGGGATGACAGAGGATGAGATGGTTGGATGGCATCACCGACTCAGTGGACATGAGTTTGAGCAAATTCTGGGAGATGGTGAATGATAGGGAAGCCTGACGTGCTGCAGTCCATGTGGTCACAAAGAGTCAGACACGACTGAGCAACTAAACAACAAATGGTTGCAAGATTTTTTTTCTTGGATTACTATGTTTAAGATCTAATCTCTGAAAGTCTTTCAAATATCCAATTTAGTATTATTAACTATAGTCTATAGCTATCAACTATAGCTTTCTAATATAGTTTGAAATCATAACATGTGATGCCTTCAGCTCTATTATTCTTTTTCAATATTGTTTTGGCTATTTGGGGTCTTGTCATTCCATACAAATTTTGGGATTGTTTATGCTATTTCTGTAAAAAAAAAAAAGTCATTGGAATCTTGATATGGATTACATTGAATCTATAGATGGCTTTGAGTAATATAAACATTTTCACAAGATTAATTCTTCCAAATCATGAACATGCAATATTTTTCCACTTATTTGTGTCTTCCTTATTTTCCTTCATTAATGTCTTACATTTTTAAGTTTAGAGATCTTTTAACTCCTTAGTTAAAATTATTTCTTAGTATTTCTTCTGATGCTATTGAAAATGGGATTGTTTTATTTTCAGATAACTTGTTAGTATATAGAAATGCTACAGAGTTTTTGTATGTTGATTTTGTATCCTGCAACTATATGATATTCATTGATTAGGTATAACAATTTTTGATGGGTTCTTTAGGATTTTCTGTATAAAAATTATATCCTCTGAAAATAGAGACGATTGTGATGCCATTTGTTTCTTTTTCTTGCCTGATTGCTCTGGCTAGGACTTCCAAGGCTGTGTTGAATAGGATTAGTAAGAGTGTCTTGTTCTGATCTTAGAGGAAAAGGTTTCAACCTTTTATACGTAGATACAGTGACTAACCAACAACAACAACAAATGATTCCTCTATATTGATATATTGAAAGTTGTTATCATAAAGGGATATTGAATGTTGTCAAATGCTTTTTCTGTGTCTATTATGATCATATGACCTTCATCTTTCATTCTACCAATGTCATGTATCATTTTTATTGATTTGCACATGTTGACTCACCCTTGTATCCCAGGGATGAATCCAAGTTGATCATGATGAATGACCCTTTTAATGTGCTGCTGAATTTGACTTGCTAGTATTTTGTTGAGAATCTTTGCATCTATATTCTTTATGGATATTGACATTTAGTTTTCTTTTCTTGTAATGTCCATAACTGGCTTTGGTATCAGGATAATGCTGGCCTCATGAATCTCTTCTCTCCTCTTCAATTTTTCTAAATTTTATTTATTTGTTTATTTTTATTGTAGTTGTTTTTGCCATACATTGACATGAATCAGCCACGGATTTACATGTGTTCCTCAAGAATTTGAGATTGATGGGAATTCATTCCTCTTTAAATGTTTGGTAGAATTCACCAGTGAAGCTACCTGGTCCATGGCTTTTCTTTGGAACGATTTAATGTTCTTACTTGTTATTGGTCAGTTCAGAGTTTCTCTTTCTTCCGTATTCAGTCTTGGTAGGTTGCATGCTTCTAAGAATTTACCCATTTCTTCTAGGTTGTCTAGTTTGTTGGAGTATAGTTGTTCATAGTAGTCTCTTATGACCATTTGTATTGGGTTGTCAAAAAGTTTGTTCATTTTTTCTGTAAGGTGGCTCCAGTAGTGCTTAGTTGTCTTTACCTTTATTTGAAACAATTTTTTTTAAATTGTATTGTGACAGTTGTCATATCAGCATGCATTAAAAAAAAAACTTGTCAAAACTGGTGAATTTTTGTGTAGCCATTTTAATATTGAAGATGGAAGAGAAAAGCAACATGTTCAGCATATCATGCTTTATTATTTCAAGAATGGTAAAAACACAACTGAAGTGGAAAACAAGATTTGTGAGTGTACAGAGAAGGTCCTGTGACTGATTGAACATGTCAGAAGTGGTTTTAAAAGTTTTGTGTTGGAGATTTCTCACTGGACAATGCTCTGTAGTCGGGTAGACTAGTTGAAGTTAATAGCATTCAAATCAAGACATTAATTGAGGACAATCAACATAATACCATGCAGGAGATAGCCAACATACTCAAAATTTCCAAATCAAGCGTCAAAAACCATTTGCACTAGTTTGGTTACACTAATCACTTTGGTGTTTGGATTCCACATAAGTTAAGTGAAAAAAACCTTCTTGACCATATTTCCACATGCATAATGAAATGCTTCATTAAACACAATGAAAACATTCTATTTTTAAAACAAATTGTGACAGGAAATGAAAAGTGAAAACTGTACATTAATATGGAACAGAAGAGACTGTGAGGTAAGCAAAATGAACCCACCACCAACCATACTAAAGGCCAGTTTTAATTCAAAGAAGATGATGCTGTGTATATGGTGGGATTGGAAGGGAATCCTCTATTATGAGCTACTTCCAGAAAACCAAACAATTAATTCCAACAAGTACTGCTCCCAATTAGACCAACTGAAAGCAGAACTCTATGAAAAATATCTGGGATTAGTCAACAGTAAATGCATAATCTTCCATCAGGATACCACAAAACTATGTTTCTTTGATGACCAGGAAAAAACTGCTACAGCTTGGCTGGAAGTTCTGATTCCTCTGCCATATTCACCAGACATTGCACCTTCAGATGTTCATTTATTTTGTTCTTTAAAAAATTCTCTGAATGGAAAAAATTCCAATTCCCTGGAAGACTGCAAAAGGCATTTGGAACAGTTCTTTGCTCAAAAAGACAAAAACTTTTGGGGAGAATTATGAAGTTGCCTGAAAATTGGCAGAAGGTAGTGGAACAAAACGGTAAATGCATTTTTCAATAAAGTGCTGGGTGAATATATGTATTTTATTTTTACTTAAAAATTGAACAGGCTGTTTGGCCAACCCAGTATTTTTGTGGTGTTAGTCATAATGTCTGAATTTTGATTGATAATTTTGTTTATTATTTGGGTTCTCTTTTTTTTTTCTTGGCTAATACATTGGTTGTTCAGGAGAGTGTTGTTTAATTTCCATGTATTTGCGAATTTCCCAGTTCTACTGTTATTGGTTTCTGGTTTCATACCATTGTGGTCAGAAAAATATTCTTGGCATGATTTCAATCTTTCTAAAATTTGCTAAGACTTATTTTGTAGGATAACATATTATCTAGCAAATATTCCACGTGAGTGTGATAAGTCTGTGTATTCTGCTGTTTTTGGATGAAATGTTCTATATACGTCTGTTAGGTAGTATTTGTCTATAGCAGCAATCCCCAATCTTTCTGGCACCAGGGGCTGGTTTCATGGAAGACAACATTTCCATGGACTGGGGCAGGAGTGGGGATGGTCTCAGGATGATTCAAGCACATTACATTTATTGTACACTTTATTTCTATTTTGTGGCAATCTCAAAATACTTCACCTTAACTTTAGGATTAGGGTTCACACTCCTATGTGAATCTAATGCCACAGCTGATCTGACAGGAGGGAGAGCTCAGGTGGTAATGCAAGTGATGGGAAGTGGCTATAAATATAGATGAAGCTTCTCACTTCAAGAAGATCCAACCAGTTCATTCTAAAGGAGATCAGTCCTGAGTGTTCAGTGGAAGGACTGATGTTGAAGCTGAAACTCCAATACTTTGGCCAGAGCTGACTCATTTGTAAAGACCCTGATGCTGGGAAAGATTGAAGGCAGGAGGAGAAGGGGATGACAGGATGAGATGGTTGAATGTGAGTTTGGGTAAACTCCAGGAGTTGGTGATGGACAGGGAGGCCTGTGGTGCTGCAGTCCATGGGGTCGCAGAGTCGGACACGACTGAGCGACTGAACTGAACTCCCTCTCTAGTCTGCCATTCAACTCCTGCTGTGAAGCCTGATTCCTAAGAGACCATGGACTTGTACTATACTGGTTCGTGGCCCAGGGGTTGTGGAACTCTAGTCTTCAGTGTTGTTCAAATCAGTTGTTTCCTTATTGATTTTCTGTCTGGATGATCTATCCATTGTCAAGAGTGGGGTATTAAAGTCCTTAACTATCATTGCATTGCTGTTTATTTCCCTTTTTAGTTTTGTAGTGCATGCTAAGTCCCTTCAGTTTCAGTCATGCACAACTCTCTGTGACCCTATGGACCATAACAACCTGCCAGGCTCCTCTGTCCATGGAATTCTCCAGGCAAGAAGATTGGAGTGGATTGCTATGCCCTTCTCCAGGGGATCTTCCCAACCCAGGGATCGAACCCAGGACTCCTGCATTGCAGGCAGATTCTTTACCATCTGAGAAAGTAGGGAAGCCCCTTAGTTTTATTAGTCTTTGTTTTATATACTGTGGTGCTATGATATTGGGTACATAAATATTTACAATTGTTATATCTTCTTGATAGCCTGACTCCTTATCATTATATAATGACCTTGTCTCTTTTCACCACTTTTAGCTCAAAGCCTGTTTTGTCAGATTAAAGTTGCCCCTACATTCTTTTGATTACTATTTGATTGAATCTTTACTCTCAGTCTACATGTGTCTTTAAAGCTAAAGTGTGTCTCTAGTATGTAGCATATTTTGTTGAACTCTGTTTTGTTATCTGGTATTCAGTCATTCTATTTTTTGATTGGCTAATTTAATTACTTTACATTTTAAGCAATGATTGTTAGCTAAAGACTTGTTGTTGTTGTTGTTGTTGTCGAGTCTCTCAGTCGTGTCCGACTCTTTGCAACCACATGGACTGCAGCATGCCAGGCTTCCCTGTCCATCACCATCTCCCAGAGCTTGCTCAAACTCATGTCCATCGAGTTGGTGATGCCATCCAGCCATCTCATCCTCTGTCATCCCCTTCTTCTCCTGCCTTCAATCTTCCCCAGCATCAAGGTCTTTTCTAATGAGTCAGCTCTTCGCATCAGGTGGCCAAAGTACTGTAGCTTCAGCTTCAGCATCAGTCCTTCCAATGAATATTCGGGGTTGATTTCCTTTAGGATTGACTGACTTGATCTCCTTGCAGTCCAAGGGACTCTCAAGAGTCTTCTCCAACACTACAGTTCAAAATCATCAATTCTTTGGCACTCAGCCTTCTTTATGGTCCAACTCTAACATTCATACATGACTATTGGAAAAACCATAGCCTTGACTATACTGACCTTTGTTGGCAAATTAATGTCTCTGCTTTTTAATATGCTATCTAGATTTGTTATAGCTTTCTTCCAAGGAGCAAGTGTCTTTTAATTTCATGACTGCAGTCATCATCTGCAGTGATTTTGGAGCCCAAGAAAATAAAGTCTGCTTTGTAGGTCCATTATTTCTTACTTCTTATCTTGCTATCTTTCTTTGTGATATAATGACATTTTTAGCTTTGTCCTTTGACTCCTTTATCTTTTGTGTAACTACTACAGGTGTGTGTGTGTGTGTGTATGGTTACCATACTGCTTTCGTAAAATATCTTATAACATCCTATTTTAGGCTATAACAACTCAACTTTGATAGCATTCCTAAACTTTACACTTTTACCACCCCCTTTATGTTTTAGGTTATTGATGTTACAATTTATCTATGTTTTATATTATGTATCCAATAATAAATTATAGTAGTCATGATTATTTTAACACATTTGCTTTTATGCTTCAATTGTAAGTGAATTACACAATACCATTCCAATGTTAGAGAATTTGACTTTGATCACATATTTACCCTTAGTAGTGAGTTTTACACCTATGTTCATATGTTTTTCATGATATTAATTAGCATCTTTTATTTCTGACTGAAGAATTCCCTTTATCATTTCTTGTAAGGCAAGTTGAAAAATATAATACATATGCATAGGACAAGACTGTTAGGATAAACAGTGAGTTTTATTTGCTGATGAGTCCCAAAGTTAAAATATTTAATTTTTTCTCAGTTTTACTTAATAATATGGTAAGTGTTGATCGATATAACCCACATATAAACTAAAGCTCCTTGGGATCCTCAATAGTTTTTAAAAGCACAAAAGTCTTCTGAGACCATAAGCTTGAAAACCACTACTCTAGGTGAATCTCAAGCATACACACGGGCTGGCTATCTATGATATCCTCTAAGCCCTAGAAAAACAAGATACTAGACGAAAATATATGACATAGGTTTGCACGGAGTGCACATGGAGTGAAAATTAGCAGGTCTAACTGGGTTCCAGTGTCTGAGCTACTGCAGATTATAGTGTTCACATAAGCTAAGTGTCTGTGATACTCTTGGAGATCCAGAAGGACAATATATTACAAGAAGCACAATGACTGATCTGCTGGCAAAGACGTTGGGGTAAGGGTCAGGAGAGTTTCCTGGGTTCCACGGTCAGAGACATCACCAATGATAGGACACTGGGTGAATCAGTTGCCTTCTACAGGCCCAAACTGATCACCAGGTTGAAAACTGGGGAGCCTTCCCAGCTGTTCTGGAGTATTGTGGGAAACCACAAGATCCCAGCTGGGAAAACCCTCTAGGTTTTCAGAAGGGTAGAAAGAAAGGAAGGAACTCTGTTAAAGCCAAAGAATTAGTTTAGTATAGATGGAAAAGTTTAACAAAACAAAAAGAAAATTGCATTATGTTGCTTACTCTGATATACTGATAGGAAGAAAAGAAGGAACTCTGTTGGGAACAAGGTCATCATTAACTCTTGTTATTAATGTTATTTATTGAAGTTTGTTGATGTAATACTAAGGTCACCTGAAATAACAAGTCTCCTGTTTTCTACGGAACTAGGGAAAATCACTAGCATCCAGTGCCTGCTGTGTGAGAGGAAAATTATGTTCTGACTATTCTCATTTTCTTGGAAATAATTTGGTTTTTAAATTCTTTCCTTTGCCTGAGGTTATTTTTAGTCACTTCCCATACAGGAGTTGTTTTGAAGTTATTAGGAAAAGATAATATAATTGGCAAATATATCCTCATTTGGATTTTTTGTGCCTGTTTTGGAGATCTGCAGGAAAAGCAAGAGAAAAGAATCTAATCCTATTTTGATTTTTAATGGCAGCATCTAATTTCTGGCCCATTCTTTGCATTCAACAAATTAATATCCTCATCTTTGTCGACTCATTAACCAGTAGATATTTACCAGGCACTCACCAGTGACAAAAGGGCAATAAAAGATAACATGATAAATGTAACACAAAGTGTTTCAGGGTAATGAAAATAATGATGTAAAAGATAGGCTGCTGCTATACAGTTGTGTAAACTTGAGCAAATGACTTTATCTCTGAAAGTTTCCTTTAGGAAATATGAATGAAAATGGTGAAATGAGATGCCATAAAGTGTTTAATATTGTGCTTGGCACATGGAAGACAATTAAGAAATCCTACCTCGCCCTCAATCCTGCTTTTCTGCTCTAATTGCTACACCTCTTGGTGCTCAGTTCAGTCGCTCAGTTGTGTCCGACTCTTTGCAGCCCCATGAACTGCAGCTCGCCAGGACTCTGACCTCTTGGTGCTTGAGGAACATAAAATACATCTCCCAGATTGAGTTCTATTGTGAACAGAAAAAGCACATTATATTATTGTCATTAACATATACGTACACAACACCCCAGGAAAAGCACATTATCTCTAGTGTGTTGTGTGAGTATCTATATGTTAATGATACACCATATGCGTCATACCAGTTAAAGTTTACACCAGCCAGTTCCTGGGCCACAGAATACTGGAGTGGGTTGCAATGCTCTCCTTCAGGGAATCTTCTCCAGGGGCTTTTCCTGACCAAGGGGTCAAACCTCTGTCTCTTATGTCTCCTCCACTGGTAGGCAGGTTCCTTACCACTAGCACCACCTGGGAAGCCCCGATTGAAGAAGGGACCTACTCAAATGCAATGCATTATTTCTACCATAGTTGAAATATCTTGAAGACTATCCATTCCTTTCCAGAGATTTTTGCATGAATAAAATTCCTGGTGGCAAAGGTTATCCACAGAACTAATATTTAGTTCTCAACTTACATTTGAAAGATGAGGGATTGTTTTTTCAATACCTAGGGCCTTGTACCTCATTAATTCATTCCTTTAATCATGTAAAAAAAGAACCAGGTATAATTAGTTAGATTTTGTTGTTATTCCAGGTTTGTTTGTTTGTTTGTTTTTCTGGCATGTAAACTTACATAATGGAACTCATAAAAAATGATAATATATGTACATTTGCTTTCCATGAAAGAAATCAGAATGAAGAGGCTGAGCCAAAACAAAAACAATGACCAGTTGTGGATGTAACTGGTGATGGAAGTAAAGCCTGATGCTGTAAAGAACAAAATTGCATAGGAATCTGGACTGTTAGATCCATGAATCAAGGTATATTGGAAATGGTCAAACAGGAGATGACAAGAGTACACAGTGACATTTTAGGAATTGGTGAACTAAAATGGACCAGAATGGGCGAATTTAATTCAGATGACCATTATATCTACTACTGTGGGAAAGAATCCCTTAGAAGAAATGGAGTAGCTCTCATACTCAACAAAAGAGTCCAAAATGTAGTACTTGGGTGCAATCTCAAAAATGACAGAATGATATCTGTTCATTTCCAAGGCAAACCATTCAATATCACAGTAATCCAAGCCTATGACCCAACCACTAATGCCAAAAAAAATCTGAAGTTGAATGGTTCTATGAAGAACTAACACCAAAAAAAAAAAGAGAGATGTCCTTTCCATCATAGGGGACTATAATGCAAAATTAGGAAGTCAAGAGATACCTGGAGTAATAGGAGGTGGTCTTGGAGTACAAAATGAAGAAGGGCAAAGGCTAACAGAGTTTTGCCAAGAAAACGCACTGGCCATAGCAAACATCCTCTTCCAACAACACAAGAGATGACTCTATACATGGACATCACCAGATGGTCCATACTGAAATCAGATTGATTATATTCTCTGCAGCCAAAACATGGAGAACCTCTATACAGTCAGCAGAAACAAGACCAGGAGTTGACTGTGGCTCAGATCATGAACTCCTTATGGCAGAATTCAGACTTAAATTGAAGAAAGTAGGGACAACCACTAGACCATTCCAGTATAATCTAAATCAAATCCCTTAAAATTATACAGTGGAAGTGATAGATTCAAGGAATTAGATCTGATAGACAGAGTGCATGAAAAACTATGGATGGAGGTTTGTAACACTGTACAGGGGGCTGTAATCAAAACCATTCCCAAGAAGAAGGAATGCAAAAAGGCAAAATGGTTGTCTGAAGAGGCCTTACAAATAGCTGAGAAAAGAAGAGAAGTGAAAGGCAAAGGAGTAAAGGAAAGGTATATCCATCTAAATGCAGAGTTCCAAAGGATAGCAAAGAAAGATAAGAAAGCCTCCCTCAGTGATCAATGCAAAGAAATAGAGGAAAACAACAGAATGGAAAAGACGAGAGATCTCTTCAAGAAATTTAGAGACACCAAGGGAACACTTCATGCAAAGATTGGCACAATAAAGGACAGAAATGGTATGGACCTAACAGAAGCTGAAGATATTAAGAACAGGTGGCAAAAATACTCAGAAGAACTATACAAAAAAGATCTTAATGACTCAGATAACCATGATGGTGTGATCACTCACCTAGAGCCAGACATCCTGGACTGCAACGTCAAGGGGGCCTTAGGAATCATCACTATGAACAAAGATAGTGGAGGTGATGGAATTCCATTTGAGCTATTTCAGATCCTAAAAGATGATGCTGTGAAAGTGCTGCACTCAATATGCCAGCAAATTTGGAAAACTCAGCAGTGGCCACAGGACTGGAAAATGTCAGTGTTAGTTCCAATCCCAAAGAAAGGCAATGCCAAAGAATGTTCAACCTACTGCACAATTGCACTCATCTCACACGATAGCAAAGTAATGCTCAAAATTCTCCAAGCCAGGCTACAACAGCAGGTGAAGTGAGAATTCCATATGTTCAACCTGGATTTAGAAAAGTCAGAGGAACCAGAGATCAAATTGCCAACATCTGTTGGATCATAGAAAAAGCAAGAGAATTCCAGAAAAAAAAAACATCTACTTCTGCTTCATTGACTACGCTAAAGTCTTTGACTGTGTGAATCACAAAAAAAAAAAAACTATGGAAAATTCTTAAAGAGATGGGAATACCAGACCACCTTACCTGCCTTCTGAGAAACCTGTATGCAGGTCAAGAAGCAACAGTAAGAACTGGACATGGAACAACGGACTGGTTCAAAATTGGTAAAGGAGTATGTCATGGCTATATACTGTCATTTGGTTTATTTAACTTATATGCAAAGTACATCATGCAAAATGCTGGGCTGGATGAAACAAAAGTTGTAATCAAGATTGCCAGGTGAAATATCAATAATGTCTGATACACAGATGACACCACCCTTATGGCAGAAAGTGAAGAGGAACTAAAGAGCCTCTTGATGAAAGTGAAAGAGGAGAGTGAAAAAGCTGGCTTAAAACTCAACATTCAAAAAACTAAGATCATGGCATCCAGTCCTGTCACTTCATGGCAAATAGATGGGGAAACAATGGAAATAGCGACAGACTTTATTTTCTTGGGCACCAAAATCACTGCAGATGACTGCAGCCATGGAATTAAAAGATGCTTGCTCCTTGGAAGAAAAGCTATGACCAGTCTAGACAGCATATTGCAAAGCAGAGACATTACTTTACCGAGAAACGTCCATCTAGTCAAAGCTATGGTTTTTCCAGTAGTCACGTATAGATTTGAGAGTTAGACCATAAAGAAAGCTGAGCACTGAAGAATTAATGCTTTTGAATTGTGGTATTGGAGAAGACTCTTGAGAGTCCCTTGGACTCCAAAGAAATCAAATCAATCAATCCTAAAGGAAATCAGTACTAAATATTCATTGGTAGGACTGGTGCTGAAGCTGAAACTCCAATACTTTGGCCACCTAATGTGAAGAACTGACTCGTTGGTAAAGACCCTCATGTTTGGAAAGATTGAAGGAAGGAGGAGAAGGGGATGGCAGAGGGTGAGATCATTGGATGGCATCACTGACTCGATGGACATGAATTTGAGCAAGCTCCGGGAGTTGGTGATGGACTGGCAAGCCTGGCATGCTGCAGTCCATGGGTGTTCAAATAAATTTCATATTGTCATATTGTATAGAATCAAGATAGTTCTGATAAAAGATTAATGCTCACATTCTTAAACCACAGTAAGTTACATAATACCACATTGGCCTAAAGGAAGTTATTCTCTCCAGTGCAACATTCATTTTCCATTTTCATGTTAACATCACATTGTATCATCAAGGAGGAAAGGAATTAGCATCTTGATTCAAAGCAAAACACTTGGAAGCACACTACTTCTTTCTGCAATACTCTTCCCCCCAACCATTGCTAACATACTAGGCATTTTGTCTCTTCTTGACATATTTTAGACTGCTAAATGTTCAACATCTGTAACAAACATTTTTCAAGTTTCTGGAGTTTTCCTCTTCTTCAGGGGAACCTTAGCAATGACTATTGAGGGGGATATGGCACCTCTAGGAGAGAGATAGCCAGAGCTTCTTTCAGACTTGTTGACAGAGTATGTAACACTGTTTACCTGTGAGCAGGTGCCCAGAGATAAACTAAGAAGGCTCTATGTACTCTTAAAGCAAAATCTGCATGTTGGTTTACTAAAGACTTTTTGTCAACTCATGATCAATTATGATACTGTTCTGAAGCTCATTTTATAAAATAATGACCAAGTCTTTTTAATCTGAAGAACCTGAAATACGTTTATATAATCTTTGAAAGTGAAAGTGAAGTCACTCAGTCATGTCTGACTCTTTGTGACCCCATGGACTGTAGCCTACCAGGCTCCTCCATCTATGGAGTTTTCCAGGCAGGAGTACTGGAGTGGGCTGTCATTTCCTTTTCCAGGGGATCTTCCCAACCCAGGGATTGATCCTGAGTTTCCTGCATTGCAGACAGATGCTTTACCATCTGAGTTATAAGACAATAACCAGAAAACAATCTTGCTCGCTTCAAAGCTTTTGCTTTTCTCAATAATAACCCCTATTCTGCCTTCTGCTATACTTGTGTGTACATATCAGTTACTAGTCTACTGCCTGTGTTTATTGCCTGAGTATGGTCCCATAAGAGAGTTCAGGACCTACACTCTGTAACATAGTATCAGCAAGCTAAACTCTTCACACTTCTGTTTTACACAATGGAATATTACTCAGCCATTAAAAAGAATACATTTGAATCAGTTCTAATGAGATGGATGAAACTGGAGCCCATTATACAGAGTGAAGTAAGCCAGAAAGATAAACACCAATACAATATACTAACGTATATATATGGAATTTAGAAATATGGTAACGATAACCTTATATGCAAGACAGAAAAAGAGACACAGATGTACGGACTCTATGGGAGAAGGCGAGGGTGGGATGACCTGAGAGAACAGCATCGAAACATGTATATTATCAAGTGTGAAACAGATCACCAGTCCAGGTTGGATGCATGAGACAAGTGCTCAGGGCTGATGCACTGGGATGACCCAGAAGGATGGGATGGGGAGGGAGGTGGGAGGGGGGTTCAGGATGGGGAACACATGTAAATCCATGGCTGATTCATGTCAATGTATGGCAAAAACCACTACAATATTGTAAAGTAATTAGTCTCCAACTAATAGAAATAAATGAAAAAAATAATAAATTTAGTTCACAAAGTGTAAGTGGTACATTTCTGGTTGTCAGCTGGTGGTACTTGTGAGGGCTTGAATCTGGAGATCATATAGGAGGGGTGGTGATGAGGGAACAGAAGTAAAATAGAAAAGTGATACATGTATATATATATATTTCACTGTCCTCTTCCAGTAAGTGATGCGGCCCATTCTTACATTCCTAGAAAATACCCAATGGGATACAGCTGCTGCTGCTGCTATTGCTAAGTCACTTCAGTCGTGTCCAACTCTGTGCGACCCCATAGACAGCAGCCCACCAGGCTCCACCGTCCATGGGATTCTCCAGGCAAGAACACTGGAGTGGGTTGCCATTTCCTTCTCCAATGCATGAAAGTGAAAAGTGAAAGTGAAGTCGCTTAGTCGTGTCCGACTCTTAGCGACCCCATGGACTGAAGACTACCAGGCTCCTCCGTCCATGGGATTTTCCAGGCAAAAGAGTACTGGAGCGGGGTGCCATTGCCTTCTCCGAATAGAATACAGAGATGAGATTAAATTGTCACATTCATATACAGAATATTATATAACCTTTAAAATGTTATAAAAATAACAGATAATTTTTCTGTCTTTGAGAGCAGCAATGATGAAATTATTGATACCGAATGTTGACAAGTATACGAAGAAATAGACACTCATGCATCATGGGTTGAGGGGATATATTTTGAAGGTCAGTAAGCCAATATATGTCAAAATTTGAAAATATCCATGAAAAGAAAAGCACCCTCTGAAATCCAGGAGCTGGCCCAGCACTCACAGTTAAGCCTTGGTGTTCTTTCCTTGAATACAAACACTTCCACAGAACATTAACATCTGATAAGGCCACTCTGAGACTGTGACCTATCAAGAGAAAAACAAGCTCACTCTGTGATCATGTATAAGCACAGAGAAGTATTTCCCAATCACAAAAATGGCCAAATATCCTCCTATTCTGGATAATATAAGTGGGTGCTGCTTCTTTACCTATCATAACTTTAGCCTTGGCCTTGTCTTCCCCATTTGTAGAACAAGGTTTACTTAGATACCAAATCATAGAATTACAGTTGATCCCTGAAAAACATGGAGGTTAAGGGAGTTGACCCTCCATGCAGTTGAAATTTGTGTATAACTTTACAGTCGGCCCTCCTTGTATGCTATTGCACATTCATGGATTCAACCAACCACATTCATGTAGTACTGTAGTACTATTTATTGAAAAAAATCCACATAGTTCTAACTCGTGTTCTTCAAGGGTCTACTGTACTCATATTTCCTGACAGCTTTCAATCTACAGCAAAGCCTTCCTTAAACCCTCCTCCAAATCACCAAACACGAGTTCTAATCTTAAAATAAGTTGTTTCTAAAACCCCCTTACTGAAGCACACCAGGACGTGTGTTCTTCCTCTCTGTAACCTGAGTTGTTCAAATAATGGTGGTTTTTGACTGGAGGGCATTGCCATTCACAATCTTTGACAAAATAGTACTATTTCAAGACATTTGTCATACAGAAATGTTCAAACAGGCATGAAAACATAAACAATGATGCATCAATTTTCACAGGAAAAAAGAATATAAAAATATGCTAAAGAATAAGTATATGAAAGAATAAGCTAATAAGCATGTTGCATAAAAACTATAAAATGCTGCTGAGAGAAATTAAAAGAGACATAAATAGAAGATTAATTGTTAAGATGTCAGTTCACTCCAAATTTATCTATTGATTCAAAGCTATCCCAATCAAAATCCCAGCTGGAGTTTTTGTAGAAATGGACAAGATGACTCTAATATCATATGGAAAAGCAGAGTAATAATAACCCAAATAACTGAAAAATAATAGAAGACTCACACTGCTTAATTTCAAGATATTATAAAGCTACAATCATCAAGACAATGTGGATTGTAATGAAGATACATAAGTAGATCAATGGAAGAAAATAGAGTCCAGAAGTAGACCCATTACATACAGAGACAGGTGATTTTTGACAAAGATGCAAAGGCAGCTCAGTGGAGAAAGAAGAGTCTTTAAGCAAATGATACTGTAACAATTGGATATCACTATGCCAAAATTGAACTTCAACCTATGTATGTGCACCATATACAAAAAATTCAAAATGGATATTTTTCTAGATTCCATGTATATGTATTAACATACAATATTAGTTTTTCCTCTTTCTGACTTACTTCACTCTATATAATAGGCTATAGGTTTCTCCACCTCAGTTTAACTGACTCAAATTCATTCCTTTTTATTGCTGAGTAATATGCCACTATATACATGTACCATGGCTTCTTCATCCATTCATCTGTCAATGGACATCTAGGTTGTTTCCACATCCTGGCTATTGTAAATAGTCCTGCAATGAACATTGGTGTACATATGTCTTTTTGAAATATGGTTTCCTTAGGGTATATTCCCAGTAGTGGGATTGCTGGGTCATATGGTAGTTTCATTTCTAGTTTTCTAAGAAACCTTCATACTGTTCTCCATAGTGGCTGTATCATTTTACATTCCCCCCAACACTGTAAGAGGGTTCCCTTTTCTCCACATCCTCTCCATCAATATTCATGTTGCAGAAATCAACACAACATTGTATAGCAATTAACTTCCAATTAAAAAATGAAAAAAAATGGATCATAGACCTAAATATGAAACCTAAAACTGTAAAACTTGTAGAATATAAGATAGAATCTTTATGACCTTGGTTAGGCAATAATTTCTTATATATAACACCAAAACACAACTGATGTAAGAATTGTTCTTCATTAAAATGAAAAACTTCTATTCTCCAAAAGACATTTTTAAGAGAATAAAAAGACAATCACAAACTGGGAGAAAATATTTGTAAAACTTATATCTAATAATATACTTATATCCAGCATATATACAAAGAACTCTTAACATCAACAACAAAAAGGGACCACTCAATTTAAAAAAGGGGGCAAAATATTTATATATATTGATACTTCACTCAATATATATGGATGGCAAATATGCCTATGAAAAGATGTTCAACATCATTAGTGATTATAGAAGTGCAATTTAGAACCACAATGAAATATGGCTAAAATTATAAGACCAGTCATATCAAGTGTTAGGAAGGATGTGAAGGAATCAGAACTTTCACACACTGCTATGAGAATGTAAAATGGTACAACCATTTTGGAAAATGTAAAAGTTAAATGTATACCTACCATATGATTCAGTCATCTCACTCCTAGGAATTTATCCAAGAGAAAAGCAATGTATATGTCCATAATAACAGTTCTACATGAAATGGTTGCAGCAGCTCAAATCTGGAAACAACCCAAATGTCCATTAACAGGTGAATGGATAAACTGTGTAAATGGTGGTATAGCCATATAGTAGAACACTACTTGGCAATGAAAAGCAATGAACTATTGATACATGTAACAACTCACATGGGTCTCAAATAATTATGCTGAATGGATAAATATGTGGTGTATATATATATGTACACACACACACACACACACAAATAGAATATGACTCAGCCATTAAAAAGAATTTGAGCGAGTTCTACTGAAGTAGATGAACCTAGAACCTGTTACACAGAGTGAAGTAAGTCAGAAAGAGGAAAACAAATAATGTGAATCAACACATATGTATGGAGTCTAGAAAAATGGTATTAATGAATCTATTTACAGGGAAAGAATGGAGATGCAGACATAGAAAACTGATTCATGCACAGAATGGGGTGAGAGTGGGACAGAGAAAGTAATATTGACATATATATACTACCATGTGTAAAATAGCCAGTGAGAAGTGGCTCTATAACACAGGGAGGTCTGTGATGACCTAGAGGGGTGAGATAGAGGGAGCGGAGGGAAGCTCAAGAGGGAAGGGATAATATGCATAATTATGGCTGATTTGCAGTGCTGTATGGGAGAAACCAATACAACATTGTAAAGCAATTTTCCTCAAATTAGAAAATAAAAAAAGAAATGAGATCTCCTTCTCTCCAAAAGAACATATGTTGTATGATTCCTTTTATGTAAAACTACAGAAAATGAAAATGACTCTATATTGTCAAAATACAGATTAGTGGTTGTCTGGGACAGCATAGGGAGAGATGGGAAGGAGAGATTACAAAGGGGCATGACAAAACTTTTGGAGGTGATGGATATGTTTGCTATCTTGATTATGGTGATAGTTTCATGTCTATATACATATGTTAAAACTTATCAAATTGTATACTTTAAATATGTAGGGTTTGATATATGTCAACTATATCTCAATAAAGCTATTAAATAAAAAGCATGTGGTAGATACGCAGAATACTAAATTGGAAAGATAACTGAAAGGACAAAAAGGCAAGTTGCAGAATACTGTAGTCTTATTATTATAGGAGAATAAATTTATGCACATTCTTTATTAAGAGGATATGCAATGGAAGATTATAGAGTACTATGCACCAAATGTTAACATAAGAAAAACTTTAAATAAGAGATACAAAAATATTTGTATAAGTCTATTTATTGATACGGAAAGATGGTCACAAGAGACAGTGGAGGACGGGGAGAAGGCAAGTTACAAACAGTATTTACAGTATGGTACTATTTCATTTTAACTGTTTAACAATCTCAAAGTATATAACCCAATATTTTTACATACTGAGACATTCACTTCAACTCACATAAGAGGTTCTAATTCCTACCATGAGTTTTAGAAAACAGAGCTATAGTCCAAAAGTCCTAGAAATGCTTTCTGGACCACAGACCTTCAGGAATCACTATCACGTAGACTGAGGCATCAGCTTCTCTCCTAGCTTTCCTGTTTTGTGTTGACGAAGCTGCAGTTCTAGGCCTGGGCCTAAATTTCTCCAATTAAGTTTATCCTGTACAGTTTTAGCTTCTACAAATGCAGAGAGTAGGCTTGCCTACTAGTAAAAGATCAGTTCAGTTCAGTCCAGTCGCTCAGTCGTGTCCGACTCTTTGCGACTCACAGGAGAATAGATTACAAATGGTAAACAAATTAAGGTAGCTTTGCAAGGAGGAAGAAAACAATTATCGTTTAAAACATAAGGTATGAAACAATGTACAGAATGATTCTAGTTCTTTGGAGGGAGAAAGTACATACAGATTGAAACCCATGAGGTCATACAGCAAATTTCAGTTGTTTTGACTCCAAATTTACATCTTATCCATTCAACTGTTTTGGGCACCAACTGTTTCCCAGACACTACCAGTTCAAATCCATACACATTCATCCTAGATTTTTCTTCTAACTCCAGCAAGATTTAGTCTAATGAACATGTGCATTCAGAGGAAGTTAAGAATTGCAAGACTGGCAGGAGCATTACCTACAGCAAAATTTAATCATTAAAACCAATCTGTGAGCCTTGAAGGCTGCCACACAAAAAAGTAGAAGAGGGCTATAAGGTAGTGGGGCAATGAGAGTGGGTTTGGTATCAGACAAAACAGCAATGCCACTTGTCTGCCATGTAAATCTAGGAAAATTGATTTAACCTCCCTAATTCGCATTGGAGGTGATCCAGAACAATGAGTTATAATCATAAAAAATACCAGTACATAGCTCAGAGAACCATTGTTGAAAAGAGGAAACCTGTAATATGTAGTGCTACACAGTTACTGACATTAACAGTAGGTACTCTGGAAATTGTTTCCCCTCTACACCTACCTCCTTTCTTGTCTGTATGACTTGACATAAATGAAATAGCCAAAAAATGAGTTATAAATGTAGTTATCAAAACAAAAAGGAATATTACATTTTATCTGAGATTCAGGGTCATTTGTATGTTGTAGAATGAGTTATCTGATTCAGGTAGAATAGGGGAAAAACAGTAATTCCTTTTACATTAAACAGCCTGTAGCAAGCAACTCTGCCTTTATATATTGAGAGTGCACATTTGGCAATGAGCATGTGTGGCATACATATATGTATGTGTACATATATACATGAGTATATGTGTATCATTAGATATCTTTTTGTGTATATGCCTTGTTTATGCAACTAGGTTATAAATTCAAGGATATTATCTTTTTTAATCATTGAAGCTGCAAATGGATTTAAGCAGATACTAATGAACAAGTTTAGCTTACTTACGATGCACCAGTTTACTATTTTAAATTAAGTAAAATGTTAAAAAGCTCTCCATCTACACAAGATAATTGACAGATGTTTTCAACTCATAATGAAACACTGACACCCCAAAATGGTCTAGGTCAGGCTTAGACTGTCACAGGTAATAGTGTGTTAAAGATGTAATTCATAACATGCACACTGTAATAACGAAAACATTATGCATGGCTCTTTGGGAACAGACAGCCTATTCGAGTGTGTAGATTGTTCAAAGCATTCTCTTGTTTCTAGCTCATTTTACATTGTTTCAATGATCACTTTAACTTCACGGAAAATGGCCATGAGTGTAGTATAACTGGAGTGATCAACAACTACAATTGAGCCCTTTCTGATATGCTCTTTTATGTTAATAAATATGGCCACAGCACTAACGAGATTGGCTTTTGCCTCTTTCTGGTTAAAGATGAGTTTTAACGCTGCTAATGATTCTGTATTGGTCATATCTCTGGCTGCAGTTGGATTTTCAGACATATTCAAAAGTACTTTCAAAACAAGATTTCTAGTTTTACGATTTCCAAGGGACAGCAAATGGAAAAGCTCTGAAAAGTAATTGGCAACAATGTGATGATGGTTAGAATCAGTAGTCAGTTGTCCTAGTATCTTTAATCCAGACTGCTGTCCAGGTGAATTCAAGGGAAAAGATATGGTTTCTTTACACATATGCTTAACATGTAATTCAACCTTGCGTTGTCTTTCATCCCCAGAGGGGGGATTCAGGGTAATGACAGCTTTTTTTCTCATTTCAGAGGAAGGAAAACTGAGCAAGCTTTCAATAAGTGTCACTACACCCACCTCATTAATGAACTCTTGAGCAAATGGATGAACATTAATGATCCCCATTGCAATTTGAGCTATTTTATGAATGAGAGGATCAGTAGTTGACTTAAGTAAGGTAATAAGTCTTTCAAACTCCTCAGAATCCATGTAGCATTCCATCTTGCAAGGGCAAGCAAATGGCTTAATCCCATTCACCTCCCTGATCCTGATTTGGCGCCTAATTTCCTCTATGGTCTGGATGCAAGGGTCAGAACCAAATGGGAACTCAGAGACAGGCTGTGAGCTAGAGGGAGTGCTTCTAGAAGGGCATGCTGCCGCTGTTGCCACAGGCGAAGAACGGGTATTTTCCTCAGCAGAGGCCAGGACAACATATGAAGGCGGCTTTTTCTCAAATGTGACTTGGGATCTAAAGCCTAACACTGCTGGAGTTACAGCAGGAGCTTTGGGCCATATAGTTACCTCAGACCAGTCCTTGGGCCTGTCTTTTTCATTAATTTCATCCACAGGTTGAGGTTTAATTATCCTGCTCACAGGTCTAGGGTTAGGGTCAAAACTAGTTTCATCTCCATCCCAAAACCAGCTCCCAATAACGTTCTCCTCCTCCTCCTCCTCCTCAGCTCCTAGCCTAGCCTTACAGCTGGTCCCAGCCAGAGGCTCCAACTTCTCAGCACAGGATGGGGGACCAGTATCAGCTTTACCTTCATCTTTAGCACTGAAATGTTTACCAATCTCTTCTCCATTCCGTAACCAGGAACCAACATTGGCCTCTTCTCCAGCCCCAAACCAGGTATTAATATGAGTCTTATCTTTACATGTAAACCTGGACTCAGCACTAGCCTGAGCCACAGAACAAAATCGAGCTGCTCTAGCGGCCTCATCTTCAGCTTTGGGACGGACATCTAGCAGATGTTCTTTCATCTCAGTAACAGCCTTGTTCTTAGACGCTGCCTTCACCACTGCCACTGCATCTGCCCGAGGCCCTGCCTTGGTTATAGCTTTGGTCTGGGTCTTGGCTGTACCAGTAGCCTCCCGCTTTCCTTCAGCTGATCTGACTTTATCAGTGGCCTCCCTTTTTCCTTCAGCTTCTGCAACTGCCCTTTTTTCAGTTTTTGTCTTCTTTTTATTCTCATTCTTTCTATTCCTATTCCTTCTACTCTTAGCTCCAGCCATAGCTGAAGCCCAGTTATATAGATAGCTCTACACAGTCTTGGCCTTGGTTCTCAGTATGTCTTGGGTCAGTGTCCTAATATTCTTTCACTAGGTTGAAGGTGATGATCTTCTGTCACTCCAAAGCCACCACAGCTAGCACTGGAGATAGACCTGAGGTGGAAGAAGAAAACGAGCTTTCAGTCTCTTCCAACTGCATTTTTCTATGCAGAAAGTCACACAGAATGTGAGAGTACAGATGGACTGTGTGGTAAGAGTAGAATAGTAGAAAATGTTTTTTACCTCATTTTATCCCTATCATAGTCCCACTAATGCCCAACAATGCCCTGTCCAGACACTTTCCTTTTCTCTGCATCAAATAGGAACAGATGATGAGAAAGTTTGGTGAAAGTGAGCAAGACTAAGGGGTATAGCCCATTTGGAATATACCACTATACTCTAAGGTCTATCCTGGTATGCCTCACACCAACCTGCACTGATATGGTGGAATTTTCTCCTCTTCTCTTGCTTCTGGTGTTGATAAGGCCTATAGCCAACTCACAGGTGGACCTATGAACAAAAACACAGAAGGGATTGCAACTTTAAGCATCTGGTAGACAGATATGGGCTTCGAAATTCAATACATGTCTTTTCAAATCTAGAGCTTTGTTTCTGGCCTCCTTGATCCTCTTCCATGTTATCCTTCTCCACTTCATGGGTATCTATCAATTACCCTATAGGCACAACTGTGTCTTATCCCATCCCCATTTCCTATACATAAATGTGAGGGCAAAGGTGTGTGGGAAGTTGGAATACAATGGCTTCAGTATATGATCTGCTCTTACTTGTCAATAGCAATTCCCACTCCCAATCAATGAAGGTGCTCATGCTCACATTCACCTTGGATTCAAATGAATAGCTTTCGTCCTCTTTCCTAATCAAGTTCAAAGAGAACAGCTACCTGCAGATTTCTACAGGACTCTGAAAAGAACAAACATATGAAAGACAAAAAAATAGGAAAGAAAACAGAAGAGACTGAGATGACCCAACACCCATCACAAGTGTTACAACACACGCTTCTATATATTCAAGGCCATGAAAAATGTCTCCCATCTCTCTGCTCTTCCCAAGTGATCTCCCATCCACTCTCCTGCTAGAGACCTGCAGCTTGTCTAATCATACCTCCCAACTCTAAAGTCAGTCATTTTCCTAGCAAAGGCCACATATCCTCCCTTGAACAAAAATATGAGATGCAAGAGTGGGTAGTGGAACAAAGGCAACTGTATTTAGAAGGCAGGCAGTGAAGATAATGGGGGCTATCATTTCAATACCATCTTGCATGCCATGGCCTTTCCCCCTTCCCCACACATACATAGTTCCTACCTCATTCACCACCTATGCCAGCCAGGCCACACAGCAGGTGTTTTCAGGAGATGCTATCTTTACCACTACAGAACAGTCCACTAGCTGAAGAGTCACACCCTGCATAAAAAGGAGGGACATTCAGTAAAACACCAAAACAGTATGTTGACAATGGTAGAAAAGTATCAGGTTAATGAACAGATTCCCAAAATTCAGGTCCTAAAATGTCCTTTTGAAGACTCAAGGAATAAGTAAATAAACGTCTCTCACCTTCCAGAAATTGGTACCCACTCCCAGTTAAGTCCAAAAAATCTGTGGGACTGCTTCTCCACCAAAATGAGAGGGGCTCTGAAGGGAAAATGGGTTTGGGTTTCCAGAACCAGAAACTGAACGGGCAGACTGACTTCATGTGTTCTAAACTGACCCTGCAGAAAATTTTCCTCTCTATTGTGAAGAGCCATTCCCACACTTCAACATATTCAAGTGCGCTAGGAGGTTCAGAAACCAGGTTCCAAACGAGAAACGTGAATTAATACATTGTTTATTTATATGGTTTCTTCCTGTGAAAGCCTACGGACTCCTCACCATGTCATCTGATTGCATTTGACACGTGCAAGAGCTAAATACGGAAGGCAACTAAACAGTTGTATTAAGAAGCAACAGATTTGTCATTTTGGTGTCTTCATAATCTACGCGCTCAGTTCCCCTTCCATTGAAGTCGCCAGATCAACTGCGCAGACAGGAGACTGACATCAAAGAGATGCCTGTGGGAAGGGACCGCACCCGGCACGAGGGGTCCAACAGGCCCCTTGGCAGAATCATAGCCCGGGCTGCTCCAGTCCCGGCTCCCGCGGCCTCCCCGGAGCCCCCACCCGGGCTCCCTCCGCCATTTCGCCCATAGCAGGTTCCCGCACAGCCCTCTCCCCGCACAGGCACCGTCGAGGGCGGGGTACAGCCATCCGGAGAGCCCGCCAGGGACTAGTCCGCGCCGTACGCCTCCCCAGCATCCGATGGAGCCCCTGCGGCCAAGACCCGGACCCGGCCCGCGCCGGTCGCCGCCTTCTCAGCGCCAGTGGTCCCCCGGCGCTAAGGACCTCTCTAAGGGTTCAGCTCCGACAATCTCGCGTCCCCGTCCTCAGGCTGCCAAGGGCAGGCTGTGAGCTGGTCGTCGCTACGCAACACCCTCACTTGCCTTCGCAGGCGCAAGGTCCCGGTGGTCGGCCTCCCCACTCCGGTCGCAGCTCCTCTCTCGCTTCCCACGGCTCACCGTGCGGGCAAAATGGCAAAGGGGGCTCCCGCCCCCCGCGCCGCTGTGCCAAATCCGGCAGGGGCTGCACAGATTGCGGTGCCGACCGCTCGCAGCGAGAGTGTTGTGGGGGGGGGGGCGGAGGGATACAGCACGAATGGACTAGACGCCCCTTCCCAGGCCCACCTTAGTTCCGACCCAGAGGGGGCGGGGCCGGGAGGAACGCCAGCCTGAGGGGCGGGGCCACGCCATACCGCCCCGCCAGCCTTCCACCGCCCTGCGCCGCCCTCCTTGCGGTGACCACCTCCACGCTTCTGGCCCGGCAGCTTAGAGTGGTCGCGGGCCGGGGCTGGGAGGGTCGCGAAGGGTCGCACTGCAGGGAGCAGCGGATGGATACAGGCCGCCCCGCAGTGTATATGTGTGTGTCTGAACCCGCAGACTGTTCGGTGTCCCGCCCCCTCCCTTCTCCCATCACGCCGGCCAGCCTTCTTGGTGGCAGGGGGGCTGCTTTCACCTTCAGAGGCTGCGGGCTGGAGGAAAGTGGGAGGGGGCGCCCGTGGAGGCCGAGCCCCTGCCCCTCTTCTAAGGGAGGGCAGCCCCTGATAGACCCCTGGCTGAGGAGACAAACCACTTGTCTGCGCCAGGGCCCTCATTCTTTCTGCCACACTGCTGTTGTCTCAGTCGCTGTGGTGGCACACTTTACCATTTCACTGTCCCCACAGTTGCCCAGGAAAGAGGACCTTTCCTTGACAGGACCCGCACCTGCTCAGACAATCCTGTTTCTCACCCCACAGCCAGGGGTCAGGCACCACGTAGGGGCAGTCCTGGCTCCTCTTCCTGGCTCCTGTCATGTCTTCTTTTGCAGGGGATTCCAAGGGCTCATCATCTTTGGCAGGGTAGGAATATGCCAAGGATTAGAACCAGTTGGGATCTCACACGCTTGCCATACACACCAGTCTAGTTTTATCTACTATGGCTATTAACATATTAATCATAGAGAATCCAGAAAAATAGTACTGATGAACCTATTTAAGAGAAGAAATGGAGATGCAGACACAGAGAATGAACTTGTGGATGCAGTGGGGGAAGGAAAGGCTAGGGCAAATTGAGAAAGTAGCATTGACATATATACACTATCATGTGTAAAATAAATAGCTAACGGGAAGCTACTGTATAACAAACACAGGGAGCCCAGCCTGGTGCTCTGTGATGACCTAGAGAGGTGGAAGGTGTGAATTTGGGGGAGCCTCAAGAGGGAAGGGATATATATATATATATATATATAGTAAATATATAACATATATAACTGATGGGTGATGATATAGTGCAGAGACAACCACAATATTATAAAGAAATTATCCTTCAATTAAAAAACCAAGTTAATCATGTTTATTTAAATTGCCTGTTTGATAATCCCCAAATCTGCATTACATCTGAGCCTGGTTCTGATGCTTTGTATCCTTAAACAATGCTTTTTCTTGCCTTTTAGTACATCTTGTAATTTTGTGTTGAAAGTTGGATGATGGTAATAAGAACTGAGGTAAACCGACTTTTAGTAGCAGTTGGGCTGTGCATAATGTTTGCTGTAACTGTAGGTGCCAGTCTTCAAATTCCCCTAGCCTCTATTTTTGTCTTTCCTCTTAACTTTGGGCTTCCCTAATTATATCTTGCAGAGAAAGTCTGCATTTTCAACTCTTTCAGCTGCACTTCACTGTTACTGTACTGGAGGCCTGTTAGCATGTGGAGGAGAGGAAGTGTTCTATAATCTTACGGTTAAATTCCAGTCTTTTGTGGGCCTGCGCCTCTTGATTCTGCCCTTCACAAGTGTTTCTTTAGTGTCTTTCTTCTCCTTACAGGAGAATGGAAGGTTAGAGTGGACTGGATATAAGGAATGCCTTTCCCTTAGCTGGGATGATGTTCTGAGAAAGTCTTTTTCACTGGAGAGTAGCCCTTTGTTATGGAGAAGACTGGGGAGTGTATTTCTTGAGTGTACACTTCCCCTCCCACTGCCAGAGCCCTGAGATCTTTCTGGTATCTTCACTATGAGTTCCTAGAGGTAAAGTCCACTGCAGGTCCCTTAGGGATTTCTCATTCTCATACTATTCCACCCTCAGTCTCCAGCAGTTTGTCAAAATTCCCACTTAGGTGTTCTCACCTGTTTATGTCTCTAGCAGTTTCTGCTTTATGTAGAGAGATACAGGCTGTGACTCTCCGATTTGTCTTTTCTCCAGAATTTGGGGTAGTCATCTGCCTTGTGACCTCAGTTCTATGATGGTTCTAAGTCACTGATTCTCAGTTTGTTCAGCGTTTTTCTTGTTTTAAGTACAGGACGTCTAAGCTCTTTGCATGTCAGAACTGAAAGTGTGGCCTAGGGATTTTAACAGGGTAACTAAAGATCAGTGAACACAGCTTTCATTCTCTTCTTTTCAGCTGAACTTCAGATCTGGAAATAAAGTTGCTCTTGAAAACCTAGCTGCTCCATGAATATTTGCTCTTTTCTCTCCCAAGTATAGAAAATTTACATGACTCTCTGAACTTGGCATCTTAGCCCCCAGATTCTTAATGTGGAGTGCAGATTAGAATTCAGCCTTCCTGAATCAAAGATCTGGTGAGGTCTGAACAACTGTGACTTAACCCCTGGAGAAAAGTCATCTCTGTTACCACCACCACCATAAAGAGGCGGTGCACTGCACTCCTAGGTGCTTTCGTAGATTAGAGTTACCAGTTTCTAAGCCCTGTAGTGAGTGATAGTCATTCAGTCATGTCCAACTCTTTGCAACCTCATGGACTGTACAGGCTCCTCTGTTCATGGAATTCTCCAGGCAAGAATATTGGAGTGGGTTGCTGGTTCCTTCTCCAGGGCATCTTCCTGACCCAGGGATCAAACAAAGATCTCCTGCATTGCAGGCAGATTGGTTACCATCTGAGCCACCAGGGAAGCCTACTATTAAAGAGACATTTCTAAGTATAAAGACAGGTCATCTTAAAAAGTATCAGCAGATAAAGCCTTGACTTTATCTTATAATCTATAGACAATATGTTATAATATGTAATGAATCCATACACCTTTTCCAAAGGAATACCAGAGACAGAAGTAGCAATAAAGTTATACATGACAACCATCATCAGATGAAATAATTTAGATGAAGCTAGTTTCTCTCGAAGAGAGGGGGACTGGGCAAGTGGTCATGAAGGAACTACAATGTGCTTTTAACTTTGTATGAAAAATAATGTTCAGTTCCATGCTGGTGAACATAGTTCTGTTTTTGCCACATAAATCTTCTACTTCAAATTACTGTCTGAATGCTTTACTAAAACTCTGCTCCTGGCCTTTGTTTTGGAAACTGTTACTTTCGTTGTCACCTGCTGATCACTGTCCTCTGAAGCTTCTATTTCTTTCACATTGTCCCCTGACACCTTGGTTGCCCTTGTGTTGTCCCCTGAAGCTTTGACTACCTTCCCGCTGTCCCCAGAAGTTGTGATATCCTTCCCGTGGTCCTTCTAGCTCTGGTTGCTGTGTGGCCAGAGAAAGCTGCCAGTGCTGTGAATCATGCCACTTTCCCTGAACTTCTGTTACTGATGCAGTAGGGATATCAAAGCAAACACCCTCCTTTTCTTTGAGAAAGACCATCCCCTTCACTTTGTAATCAATATCCTCACTCAGTTACTCTTTAAGTTCTTTCCAAGCATAACTAATGTTTGGCATTTCAAACATTTCAAAAAGCCCTGTAAGCACTTTCTAAAAGGAGGCTGCATAGTAGAGTAGAGACTCTTTCTTGTGGGCTCTACTCTGGGATATGGCCAGACTTCAAATATATGCACGATATAAAGAAACAAATGTTAAAATAGGGGTGAATAAAATACTGTGTAAGTACACAGGATGGAGGAATTACTTCCTACAAAGGGACAAAGAGTAAGGGTGAGAGTTTCAGAAAGACTTCAAACAGGTCCTAGCATTTGAGTTGAGCCTAAAAGGATGGCTATGTTTCCCACAGGCAGAGAAAGAGCATGAGGATATTGAAGACTGAGTTAGAGACAGACTCCACAGGTTTAAGAGTGCAGTCCCCAATAATACTGTCCCCGTTTGAGATCAGATGCCAGTTAAAAGTCCTGGAGTACCACCCACACTTTTGACTGACCAGTAATAAATTCAAGGGTTCCCATGACCCCCTCAAAAAGGTCTTAATGACCCACATAACCACAATGATGTGGTCACTCACCTACAGCCGGACGTCCTGGAGTGTGAAGTCAAGTGGGCCTTAGGAAGCATTGCTATGAACAAAGCTTGTGGAGATGATGGAATTCCAGCTGAGCTATTTCAAATCCTAAAATAGGATGCTGTTAAAATGCTGCACCCAATTTGCCAGCAAATTCAGAGAACTCAGCCATTGACATGGGAATGGGAAAGGTCAGTTTTCACTCCAGTCCCAAAGAAGGGCAATACCAAAGAATGTTCAGACTACCATACAACTGCATTCATTTCACATGTTAGCAAGGTAATGCTCAAAATCCTTCAGAGTGAAAGAAAAGTGAAAGTGCTAGTCACTCAGCTGTGTTCAACTCTTTGTGACCCCATAGACTGTAGCCCACCAGGCTCCTCTGTCCATGGAATTCTCCAGGAAAGAACACTGAGTGGGTTGCCATTTCCTTCTCCAGGGGATCTTCCTGACCCAGGGATTGAACCCAGGTCACCTGCATTGCAGACAGATCCTTTACTTACTGAGCCACCAGGGAAGACCTAAAATCCTTCAAGCTAAACTTCAAAGGTACATGAAACGAGAATGACCAGATGTACAACATGGATTTAGAAAAGGCAGAGGAACCAGAGATCAAATTGCCAACATCTGACAGAAAAAGCAAGGGATGTCCAGAAAAACATCTACTTCTGCTTCATTGGTATATGCTAAAGTCTTTGTGTGGATCACAACAAACTGTGGAAAATTCTTAAAGAAATAGGAATACCAGACCACTTTACCTGCCTCCTGAGAAACCTGTATGCAGGACAAGAAGCAACAGTTAGAACCAGACATGGCAATGAACTGGTCGAAAATTGGGAAAGGAGTACACCAAGGCTGTATATTGTCACCCTGCTTATTTAATATCTATGCAGAGTAGATAATGTGAGATGCTAAGTGGGAGGAATCACAAGCTAGAATCAAGATTTCCAGGAGAAATATCAACAACCTCAGTTATGCACATGATACCACTCTAATGGCAGAAAGTGAAGAAGAACTAAAGAGCCTCCAGATAAGGGTGAAAGAGAAGAGTGAAAAAGCTAGATTAAAATTCAAAATTCAAAAAATAAGGTCATGACATCTGGTCCCATTAATTACTTCATGGCAAATAGGGAAAAAGTGGAAGCAGTGACAGATTTTATTTTCCCGGGCTGAAAAATCACTGCGGATGTTGACTGCAGCCAAGAAATTAAAAGACACTTGCTTCTTCAAAAGAAAGCTATGACAAACCCAGACAGCATATTAAAGAGCAGACTTTGCCAACAAAGGTTCATATAGTCAAAGCTATGGTTTTTCCAGTAGTCAGTATGGATGTGAGTTGGACCATAAAGAAGGCTGACTGCCAATGCTTTCAAATTGTGGTGCTGGAGAAGACTCCTGAGGGTCTCTTGGACAGCAATGAGATCAAACCAGTCAATCCTAAAGGAAATCAACCCTGAATACTCATTGGAAGGACTGATGCTGAGGCCGAAGCTCCAATATCTTGGCCACCAGATGTGAAGAGGTGAGTCGTTGGAAAAGACCCTGATGCTAGGAAAGATTGAGGGCAGGAGGAGAAGGAAGTAACAGAGGATGAGATGGTTGGATGGCATCACTGACTCAATGGACATGAATCTGAGCAAATTCTGGGAAATAGTGAAGGACAGGGAAGCCTGGAGTGCTACAGTCCATGGGGCTGCCAAGAGTCGGACACAAATGACTGAACAACAAGTGACTGAACAACAATGGCCCCCTCAGGTTTGATAATTTACTAGAACAACTTAAAGAACTCACTAAAAGTGCTATATGTAGAGTTGTAGTTTTACCAGAAAGGATACACATAGAACAAGGTATGGACGTGTCTCAGACATACAGACAAATTCCATGCCCTCTTTTCATGGATTCAGGGCAACATCATCCTCCCTGGAAATCAGTGTGGTTACCAACCAGGAAGAGTTTTCACTGGGGTTTCATTACATAGGCATGATTGAGTAAATTACTGGTCACATGATTTAACCCCAAATCTAGCGTCCTCCCCACTCAGGAGTTCCTGCTGGCCTAAAGTTCCAACTCTAAATATGTGGTTGTCCCTTTATAGTGACCAGCCCACATTATCACATCCTGAAGCTAAGTAGGGACCAACCATGGTCCATTCGTAAGCATAACAAAGATCCTCCCAAGGTTCAAGAAATTCCTGGCACTGTGCAAGGATCCAGAGACAAAGGTCAGATGTACTCTCTCTTATACCACTTAAGGGCTTCCCTGATAGCTCAGTTGGTAAAGAATCTGCCTGCAATGCAGGAGACCCCGGTTCAATTCCTGAGTCAGGAAGATCCTCTGGAGTATACTACCCACTGCAGTATTCTTGGGCTTCCCTTATGGCTCAGCTGGTAAAGAATCTGCCCTCCCAATGCAGGAGACCTGGGTTTGATCCCTGGGTTCGGGACATCCCCTGGAGAAGGGAAAGGCTACCCACTCCAGTATTCTGGCCTGGAGAATTCCATGGAATATATAGTCCATGGGGTCGCAAAGAGTCAGACACAACTGAGCTACTTTCACATACCATTTAATGTTTGAGGTGTTCTGTCAAACTCTAAAACAACACAGACAAGACAACAAGGTTTGCGGGGAAAGGACACAACTTAAATGTTGGTCCCAATACATATATTAACAGAATTCTGGAGAATGGAGGGAAGAGGATAACAACAAAAGAGGCAGGGGGTAAGAGAGGAGGAGGCAACCCAAAGGCCTCAATCTCTGTAATTTTACCCACATGCCCACTGCTCTTTTCCAGCTTTTAAATGTAAACAGGAGGGCCTGAAGTAGAATTACTGCATAGTTTCAACTCTATACTGAGTATAAAAATAAGGATATGAGTGGGCTTAGGAAAATTCATTATTTCCTAGTGGCACTTTCTTAAACTGCCCTGGTATCTGGTGTACATGGGGGTGGGAGGGAGTGGGTAGGTGGAGCGGGGATATTTAGTTAGAAAGAGGATAAGGATATACCAAGGACCTACACCTAGTGTAAGACCAAGGACCTTACACCTAGTGTAAGGATACACTAAGGATACACCAAGGACCTTACACCTAGTGTAAGACCAAAGAAACACGCCTGAAGAAGTGGGCAGAAAGCAAAAGACAAAGAGAGCAAAGTGTCAGCAGAGCAGACACACATGAGACCATCCATAAAGCAGTTGTCATAGGTAGTTGCCAGAAAAACACTATTAAGAGGCCCAGCACGGCAGGCAGCAGGAGGGAGCCTCCAAGGAGTAGCAGCTTTTGAGTTCCTAGATGGGAAGGAGCTGCTACCTGGGGCACAGATCCAGGAATCATCTTGGGAATTGAGAAGCTTGGCAGTATCCCAAAGAGAACTCCTATGTGAAGGGCCCCAAACAAACAGATTCCCTCTTCCTGAGTCTGTTATCTCCCCTTCCCCAGAGCTGCCCAGATTGGGGTTAATTCCTCCCTTACATCTCCAGGCAGCTGGAGCCTTGGATATCCCACCCTCTGCCCCAATTTTGAGCTTGTTTCACCAGCTGGAAAAGACAGACAAACAGTAGAGAGTGCCAACGAGGTGGGAGGAAGGGAGTGCAGCTCACAGTTCTCATCTTCACACCTGCATTTCCTGATGCAAGACCACAGGTGATCACGCACTGTCACTTCCCCGTGTCCTCTTTCTAGGCACCCCTGAAGCCAACTGCTTCCTCGTATCCACCTCCCCTACCCAAACAGAGGAACAGTCGCCCAACGCTGGGTGGGGTGAGGGGCGTTCAGAAAGCAGGATGGAGCAGGAGGGACCATGCAAGTCCCAGGCGCTTCCTCCACGAGGATCTAGTCTCTACCACCACCTCCCATGGATGCTATTTCCCGGCCTCGAACCCACCTCCTCCAACAGCGGCCGCTGCTTCTCTCCGCATACGCCTCCCTCAGGATGACTTCCGGCCTCTTGAGCTCCTGGACAAAAATCAGGCCCCGGCTAAGACGCTCGCGATTGGCTGAGGGATTGTGTCCTCTGCCAACAAATATCGTAATCCTGGGCACCTGAGGAATTCGTTTTCAGGCTAGTGCACCATGAAGAGACATCCACCCACCCACCGTTACATCCTACCACTCCTCTTACAGCCGTCTGTCAAGCGTCAGGTGCAAGTCTTTCCCGACCCTTTTCAGTGCTTACACACCTCTACGCCGGTTCAAGCGAGAGCGCCGTCATGTGACCCACCCTCAGCCTCACGTGACCGCACATTCGGCATGTCTGCCGCAGCCCTGCAGTAGCAAGCAAGGTACAGTCTTCTGCCTCTAGGGCTGAGCTGCTTGCTAGAACAACCTGAAGCTCCTGGTGGTGGTGAAGATAGAGAGCTGAAAGGAAGGCTGTTTTGGAGCCAACGCTTCCGTCCTAGGACTGGGCTTTGCTCTGTAGGAACACAGGGCTGGCGAGGAACACTCCATGAGGAGTTCAGAGACCAACTGACTTTTAATATTCTGTATAAAACTCGTTTGAGTAGGCTCCGGGAGTTGGTGATGGACAGGGAAGCCTGGCGTGCTGCAGTCCATGGGCTCGCAAAGAGTCGGACACGGCTGAGCGACTGAACTGATGAAACTCGGGTGATGTATTAAAACACACGCAAGATCTGTCTTTAAAATACTGATAGGCAAAACATTCAGTCTCCAATTTCCACCACCAGGACGATCTCTTGTTATCACTTCTGGTTTGTGAATGGAGGCAAAACTGCCATTTTGCCCCACTTCCAAAAACCTTGCAGCCTAAAATTGGATGGGAGGTGTAGCAGTGTCAGAAAAAGTATACAAAAATTGGGTAAAGACAACTAAGTTACTGGATACTAGTTCAGTGCAGTGCTGGAATTCACTTCCTGTTGACTGAGCAAGTTTTCAACCCTGAAAGGCTATATTAACTTGTAGGTATTTTGTCCAATAGATATGGAAATGATTCATGTCCAGTGGAATAAAAAACATAAATGATTTCAGTTTATCACCCTTAAGATATTAATCAACTTTGTACCTGATCTAGCAGTATTATACTAACATTTATTTTCTATGTGTATGAAATTTAATATATATATATTAAATATATATGCTTCCCTGGTGGCTCAGTGGTAGAGAATCTGCCTGCAATGCAGGAGATGCAGGTTCGATCCCTGAGTTGGGAAGATTCCCTGCAGAAGGAAATGGCAACCCACTCCAGTACTCTTGCCTGGGAAATTCCATGGACAGAGGAGCCTGGCAGGCTACAGTCCATGGGTGTCACAAAAGAGGCAGACTCAAATTAGCAGCCAAACATGTTTTGTTTATGATCATATTGTGTATATTGTATATACACTTCTCCTTCAGTCATTCTCATAATCTTAGTGGCTGTTGTGTTGAAAAAAACTTCCATATGTCCATTTCTAATTTTATTGTTCTTCAGTCGATCAGTTGTATCCCACTGTTTGCAACCCCATGGACTGCAGAAGGCCAGGCTTCCCTGTCCTTCAACATCTCCCAGAGCTTGCTCAAACTCATGTCCATTGAGTTGGTGATGCCATCTAACTATCTTATCCTCTGTCACCCCCTTCTCCTCCCACCTTAAATCTTCCCCAACATCAGGGTCTTTCCAGTGAGTCAGTTCTTTGCATCAGGTGGCCAAAGTATTGGAACTTCAGCTTCAGTATCATTCCTTCCAATGACTATTCAGGGTTGATCTCCTTGCTGTCAAGGGACTCTCAACACCACAGTTTGAAAACATCAATTCTTTGGTGCTCAGCCTTCTTTATGGTCCAACTATCATGTACATAGATGACTACTGGAAAAGCCATAGTTTTGACTATACAGACCTTTGTTGGCAAAGTGATGTCTCTGCTTTTCAATACACTGTCTAGGTTTGTCATAGCTTTTCTTCCAAGGAGCAAGTCTTTTAATTTCATGGCTGCAGTTACCAACTGCAGTGATTTCTAATTTATGAATCATAAATTTACCATTTCAGAAATTAACAGCATCCTCAGACAAAACATTTTCACCATGTCTAAAAATAACAAGACATATGGTATTTCCCACAAGCCTGTATTCCCTCTCTAAACCAACTCTATCCCTGACTTCTGCAATTCTTGTCTGAAGGTATGGTATGATATTTTTCTTATTTTTTGGAAAATACGCATAACATAAAGCTTACGATTTTAACCATTTTAAGGTGTACAATTCAGTGGCATTAAGTACATTCACAGTGTTGTGCAATCATTACCACTATCTGCTTCTGGAACTTTGTTGCCCACTTTGTCCACTACAAAAGGAAATGTGATGATCTTTTGTATGCAACAGTTATGTCAATAGGCTGCCATCTTCATACAATCAAGAGACTAGTAGAAAGTTAGCAACCTTGGTAATTTTACTTTTCTTTAAAACATTTCATAAGCTAGTTTTTCTGAAGTCTCATTCCTTTTCAACTTTCCTAAATGAGTTTAATCTCTAAAAAATTATTTTAACACATGCTCCTTTACATAACTATATCCCTTCCAACATGTCCACCTACAACTTAAAGCACTAGATATAAGCATATTAAAAGGTAAAACCATTGTCTTATTTTGTATCTCCCCAATGCCTGTCTCTGAAAACTTCTTTAGCACAGTATTTTCTTCCAGAATATGGAATATGTGAAGTTTTTTAGAAAGTCATTACTGAAATTGTACAGAAATTGTGTCTGTTTACACACAGGTTTTAAAAATGGAATCTATTAATAAGTTTCCATAGATGATGTTACAGTCTTCTCTATGTCACCAGATATAAAAGCATCGGTGTCATTCCATACCAATAAATAGATCTCTTTTAATAGCTGCATGGTATTTCCTTAATACTTTCCTTGAATTAGGATCACAAAGGAAATCTTATTCCTGACTCCATTTAATTGGTATTCTACTTCACTTGTTCTCTCTTCAGGTGGCACTGAGCAGCACCTCTACTTTGAGTTGCAAAATGTGCAGATTTGGCCAACTTAGTTCTCCAGAGTGGCCTCATTCCAACTGTATCCTTCACTAAACTTGTCTCACCTATTCCAGGAAGACAGGTTATAGCCATGCTACCAAAACAGATTTTTCTAGTTACACACTTTCCTTCACACCACACTGCTCACTTCCAAGAATGACCTAATGGGTTGTCTCATCCTACTATTCAGTGACCAATTTGAGTCCCTCTTCTCTGAAGCATTCCTCAAGTACCACAGCCCACAGTAATCTCTTCCTTCTTAAGCTCCAGGAATGGGATTTTCCAATGAGGGTATGTATGTCACACTACAAATTGTCTGTCACTGTGCACGATGTTATCTACATCTAGATTTTAAACTGAAGAAGGGTCACTTCTGCCACTTTTCACACAGAACTTTATTTAAAACACTGACTCGAATAGAGAACAATATGTTTAAACAATGAATAGCAGGGTAACTTACACAGGCGGCTCAGTTCACTAGCAGCTCAATACTGAAAAATACAGCAATCTGGACAGCAAGACAAATATCAACAAATTTTTTCAGCACTAATTATCATTTGGCATCCACAAAATGATCCAGCTCAAACAAAGAATTGGACATAGTTAACATCAGCATTAAAATATAAGTTACAATATAAAACCAGACTGAAAACCAAAGCACTACTCAGGGTTCTTTGGGAACATAAGGCTGATCAGAGGCAGGTGGATAATCGCATTAGCTTTGCTGTCCCACCTCAGGATCACTTTGATTGTTTATTTGGACTTGCAGTTCCTCAGCTAACTTTTCAAATTCATGGAATGCAGAAATAAGTGGCTCAAGACTGAAATCATCATCAATTAAGGCCATTGTTCCATTTTTGATAATATTACTGATATTCTGAAACATTTTAATAACAATTTGAATGTTATCATTTGTCTCTTCTATGTTAAAGAGACCTACAAATATTGATAGAGCCTTGGCACTGAACAGTTTTTTTGCCACCATGGGATTTTCAGACAAATTCAATAGCATTTTCAGAACATGAAACTTTGTTCTTGCATTGCCTGTGGTTACTAAGGAAAGAAATCCAGACATATAATTGGAAACCAGTGTGTGATAGTCAGTAGTTGAGGTGAGGTGTCTAAGCATCCTTAACCCAAGCACCTGCTCAGGGGAACCCACGCTATGAGCAAGGGTTTCCTCACACACTTGGCACACAAATGTCTCAATCATGTTCAGATTTGGGTAAGGGGGAGCCATGTGAATCATATTTTCCAGAAAACTTGTCCTAACTCGGGAGGAGGGATAATTGAGTAAGGTTTCAATAAGTGAGACAACACCTGAATCGCGAATGAAATCACGAGTAAATTGAGAAGCAGTTCTCATACCCATTGCAATCTTAGATATTTCATGAATAAAAGGATCTCGAATTTTGTCCATTAATAGGAGGAGTTCTTCAAACTCTTCAGGACCAATTTTAAGCTCACACTGTATGCAGCTGCAGGACCAACTCTCAGGCTGTGCACTCTCCTTGGCCCTAAGATGCTCCCGAATTTCCCTGACTGACCGGTAGGATGGATCATATTGAAATGGGAACTCAGAATCAGGCTGATCAGACTGAAGCAAAGATTCCTGCTCTTCCCCTTCTGGGGTAACTTCCACATTCTTGGGCTTTCCCTCAAACAGTTCAGTGTATACAGACGTTGTTGCTTCTTCAGGAATTCTAAAGGGGCTTGGGGATGGGAAGCCAACCCCATGACAAGGACCAGGTTTGAATTCTACAGTGACCTCTTCCCAGGTTTTGGGCCTGGATGATACATCAACTTCCTCCTCGGCTGCATCTCTGAACCTGGGACTAGCCTTGTACACAGGACGAGGATTTAAGTCAAAGCAGGCCTCATCCCTGTCCCAGAACCAGGACCCAAATATGGCCTCTTCTTCAGACTCTGGTCTGGTCTCTTCTCTGGCCACAGCTCCCAAACTGGACTTTTCCTCAGTCCAGAACAACGATCCACCAATGGCCCCCTCCTCAGCCCCTGCCTCAGATTCACAGATGGCTGAAGCTCCAGCCTCCATACTGGCCTCTTTTTCTGCCCAGAACCAGGACCCAATAATGACTTCCTCCTCAAACCTGGGTTCTTGTTTGACCCTGTCACTGTTATTAACAACTTTCTGGGTCCTGGGCTTCAAGACAGTATTAGGTTCTTCCTTGTCTCTGGGTCTCAATCTACTATTGGCCTCTTCTTCAGGCAAAAACCAAGATTCCTTATAGTACTCGTCTTCAGACTCAGATTCAAAAAAGTCCTCTCTTTTTGTCCGGAGCTTGGACCTCATATTTGCCTCATCCCTGACTCTGGACCTGAACAAGTTATTGGTATTTTCTCCAGCCCACAAGCAGAATGGGTTGCCAGACTCTTCCTCAGACCCAGACCAGGAATCAATAAAGGGATCTTGCTTGGATCTGGGCCTGGATCTGGGATTAGGCTGATGTTTGGCCCTGTGCCTAGACCTGGTATTGGCCTCTTCCCTAGGCCATGATCTGATACTGGCCTCTTCTCCAGCCCAAAAAGAAGACATTGTAGAGGTCTCATCTGCTGACCAGAATCCAGACTCACTAGAAGCTTCCTCTCTGGCCTTGGCCCTGGGATAGCACCAAGACCCCATACTAGTTTCCTCTCCAGATCCAAACCAGGGTTGGATTCCTGTCTGAACCTGGGAGCTAGAAAAGGTCTCACTGTCCACATTGACCAGTTCCCTATCCATGGATAGGGCCATAGGTTTAGTGGCTGACCCAGACTCAGTATTGACTAATGGCCAAGCAACTGCATTGGTTTGGGGCATGCCCTCTGCTTGCAACATTGCCTCAGCCCCAAACTCAGTCTGAGCCCAAACTTGGGCTTCATCTTTGGGTCTTGCTCCAGGGACTGCCTTGGCTTCAGTCTTAGGACGTGCCCTGCCTACTGTCCTGGCCTCAGTTTTGGGCCTTGCTCCTGCCGTTGCCTGGAATTCAGTTTTAGGCCTTGCCCCAGCCAGTGGCTGTGATTCTGTTCTGGGCCTTGCTCCAGCCATTGTCTGTGGCTCAGTTTTAGGCCTTGCCCCAACCATTGCCTTGGACTCAGTTTTGGACCTTGCCCCAGATGTTGCCTGGTTCCTAACCTTGGGTCTGACCACCATTGGGACTTCATTCTCTCTCTCAGCCCCACCTACAACCTCTTCTCCAGGCTTCTTTTCAGGCTTGGCCTGGGCAACAGGCTCAACTTCAGCCCCAGTCATAGTACAAGTTACAGAAAAGACCCAGTTAAATACCTTGATCCAAGTCTCAGTCTCTACCACAGATCTGTCACAGTTCTGAATCTTCACACTCTGTAATCTCTCGATGATTCAGACAATATAGTTGGAAACAAAAGTTAGAGTCAATCACCAGTCCAGCACTCAATCAGCCTCCTTTCCAATCCCAGCCCCAGCCAGTATCACAGAGTGCAGAAGAAGCCCAACCAAGCTGGGAGAGGATGATGGTTCCCCAGGGCAGGGTGCAGACCTGTCAACGGTGATGATCAGCAACAATTCCAGCACCACCAGAGCTGCCAATGGAAGTCAATCTAGGAAGCAAGAACAACATGGGACATTGAGTCTCTTCCAACTGTGTCACTCCATGCAAAATCTCACACAGAGAGACTGGACCTTAAAAGCTTGGTGAGAAAGTTAGGCTATTAGAAAGTCCCTCTATCATCCTCATTTTACCCAAACATATTCTTTAACTCCAGAGATGCCACATTACTTTGCTTGCTATAACACACATGCATAAATAGTGTGAAAGTATCTTGGCAATGGGAGAAGCTGAGGAGCCCCAAGACCAGATCCTAATCACTCCTGGACCTGTGTTGGTCTTTTCTACCGCACCCAAAAGCTGGACCCACTCTCATACCTGCACCAATGTGGCACAATCTTCCTCTCCTTGTTTTGTTCCAGTGGTATTAAGCCTTAAGCAAACAGCAGGCTGTCCTATGGATAAGTAAACATACAGTAAAAATGGAGTCTGACTGCTTGGTTGACAGGCAGACACCCTGACCACAGATAAACATCTCTTTTTGTTTAAGTGTCTAATTTGTCTAATGTTTTCTTTCTTTTGGTCCCTGCTCTCTGGTCTGCTCCTCCCTTTCACTGCCCAATCCACACCTACCCAACAATCCTAACACTCCTGCAGGACAGGAAATGGTCAAGGGGTTCTGCAGCAGCATGCAAATCTAAAAGAGAGTAGGAGATGTGAATCAGCGACACCCAACTAGATGGAAAACACTTGTCAATATTCCTCTGTAGCTGTCCCCTGCGTTGCTCCTCTTTGCACAAACCTTCAGAGATTTCAGTCTCTTCCTTCTTTCCTTCCTTGCAGAAGTAACCAGCCTTAAAGAAGGTCTATGGACAAAAGATGAAAAAAAGAGTCAGAAGACCAAGGTAGCAACTAAGATGCTGGTGGACAGACCAACACTGAGTATGGGAATTCATATACTGTCTTTCAATATTTAGAGTCCTCTTAGTAGAATATTCTCATTTTATTTAGGTCCTGTATTTCAGCAGTCCAGATAACAAACAGCATCTCTTGACGTCACATTTTTCGCATTGCTCCCTTCTCCTATTATGAGGATTCACCACTAGGTGCACCACATCCCTTTGCCTTGCGCAGTATAAATTGGGGGAAGGGTGCCCACATATTCTAGAAAACAGGTTGTGCAGTGGTACCTGAATTTATGACTTCTGTCCCACCTTTACCTCCCAGTCCATCTTTTCCACCCCCAATTCTGGATTGCGAAGAGAAAGGAAGGCAAGGGAAGTGTGTAAAACCCTGGTAGACAAGAAATTTACAAAGTATTCCTGGATGCCTGACCTGTGCTGGTCGCAATCACTCCACCCCGATTCAGATGTCCAGTCAACGACTGCTGCCCACCCCCACCCTCCAAACACGTTCAGAAAAACAGGCCTTTCTCCTGTCCCTCGTTTTCCTCAAGCCTCGCTACAGATGCACCCCGTGGCCTGAAATTGCCAGACCTACTGCACAGACAGTAGACTTTGGCATCAAAAAGGTGCCTGTTGGAAAGGACAGCATCCGGCACGAGGGGTCCGACAGGCCCCTTGGCAGAATCACAGCCCCGGCTACACCCGTCCCGGCTCCGGCGACCTCCTCAGAGCGCCCCCGCGGGATCCCTCCGCCATTTCTCCCATAGCAGCTTCCCGCACAACCCTCTCCCCGCACAGGCACCGTCGAGGGCGGAGCACGGCCACCAGGAAAGTCCGCCAGGGATTAGTCCGCGCCGTACGACTCCCCAGCATCCGAGAGAACCCCTACGGCCAAGACTCCGCGGCCCCGGGCCCGGCCCGCCCCGGTCGCCGTCGTCTCAGGGCCAGGGATCCCCCAGCGCTGCTCATCTCTTTAAGGATCCCATTCCGACCCGCTCGCCTCCCCGTCCTCAGGCTGCCAAGGGCAGGCTGTGAGGCGGTCGTCGCCCCACGACACCCCCACTTGCCTTCGCAGGCGCAGGGTCGCAGCTCTTCTCTCGCTTCCCACCGCTCGCCGTGCGGGCGGAATGGAAAAGAGGCGTCCCCACCTCCCGCGCCGCTGCGCCAAACCGGGTAGGGGCTGCGCAGGCTGCGGCACCGACGGCTCGCGGTGAGGGTGTCGGGAAGGGGGGCGGAGGGATACGGCACGAATGGACTAGACGCCCCCTCCCAGGCCCACCGTAGTTCCGACCCAGAGGGGGCGGGGCCGGGAAGAACGCCAGCCTGAGGGGCGGGGCCACGCCAGTCCTCCGCTGCCCCCCGTTGGGTGACCACCCCCCGCCCCGCCACGCTTCTGGCCCTGCAGCGTAGAGTGGTCGCGGGCCGGGGCTGGGAGGGTCGCGAGGGGTGGCACTGCAGGGAGCAGCGGATGGATACAGGACGCCCCGCAGAGTGTGTGTGTGTGGACGCCCCGGGGAGGGAGGGAGAGAGAGAGTGTGTGTGTGTGTACCCGCAGACTGTTCGGTGTCCGCCCCCTCCCTTCCCCCATCACGCCGGCCAGCCTTCTTGGGCGCGGGTGGCAGGGGGGCCGCGAGCTGGAGGAAAGTGGGAGGGGGCGCCCGTGGAGGCCGAGCCCCTGCCCCTCTTCTAAGGGAGGGCAGCCCCTGATAGACCCCTGGCTGAGGAGACAAACCACTTGTCTGTGCCAGTGTCCTCATTCTTTCTGCCACACTGCTGTTGTCTCAGTCGCTGTGGTGGCACACTTTACCATTTCACTGTCCCCACAGTTGCCCAGGAAAGAGGACCTTTCCCTGACAGGACCCGCACCTGCTCAGACAATCCTGTTTCTCACCCCACAGCCAGGAGTCAGGCACCATGTAGGGGCAGTCCTGGCTCCTCTTCCTGGCTTCTGTAAGGTCTTCTCTTGCAGGGGATTCCAAGGGCTCATCATCTTTGGCAGGGTAGGAATATGCCAAGGATTAGAACCAATTGGGATCTCACATGCTTGCCATACACACCAGTCTACTTCCCCCAGCCATTCTTTGGAGTTGGCAGCACCAGGCACCCACTTCCCCAAGACAGAAATCTGCTGGTTCTTGAATCCTCTGATTCCTGCACTTCTACATCCTCCTTGTAGTCTCCATCCTCTTCATTTGTGCTCCATTGGGCAAACAACAACCGTGGTTAATAACATCTCTGGTTGAGCACAAACCTGTTGGCATTGTTGCCCAGTTTAAAACCCAACTAAATGGCACCCTCGCTTTGGTAGGCTGAATAAAAGTACCCCCAAAACGTCCATGTCCTGTTCTCCAGAATCTGTAAATATATGATGTTACCTTGCACAAGAGAATTAAGGTCGTAGATGGAATTAAGATTGCTAATGAGCTAAATGTAAAGAAAGATCACACTGCTTTATCTTGATCAATGCCATGGAAAGCTACTTTAAATGTGGAAGAAGCAGGCAGAAGATTTAGTGTCACAGTGAAGTTGCATGCAAGATGCCACCAGTGGATAGGATGTCGCCGGTTTTGAAGAAGGAAGCCAGAGGCCAAGGCCCACATGCAGACCCAGAAGGTGGAAAAGGCAAGGAGACAGATTCCTCTAGGGTCTCTTGGAAGAATGAAGTCCTCCTATCACCTTTATTTCATACCAGTGAAACCCTTTTCTATGTGCAACCTTCAGTATTTTTATTTTTTGCTTTTTTTTTTAATCCAGCAATATTGTGATAATTTATTACAGCAGCAGTAGGAATGGAATTCACTCACCATCCTGACTATCCATTCCTCTTCACTCAAATTGGGCTTCATGCCCTGGGAGGATCAATTTGGGGGCTCATCTCTCACCACTCACCACTATAACCACCCTCTTAAGAACCTTTTCTCTTTGCTAAAGGAGGGATTTTGCAGTCCTCTGAGGTTCATCTTGGAGAAAGTCCCTATTTACTGAAAATCACTTATGCTTACCAGAATGAAAAGGGAAACTTATTCTTACCATGAATTTTCATATATTTACCTATCAGCTTTTACTTGTTATTAGATACTTATTATTGGGGTCACAATGAGTCAGACATGATAATTGTAAAATATTTAGATGACAGAAAAAATCTAGAGACAATTCTATACTGTATCTAGAGACAACAGATGTCAGTTGTCACTGTGCTCTTTCAATGGCTTTAGCTGAATTGTGGATTATGTTTTCTTTGTTCCAAAGTATACTCTCTCTTGGGTGAATGCCAGGCTTAAAGAAGGGAGTCTGAGCTCTGCCAAGATCTGTGGGTGTTATGTGAATCTCTTTACCTCTCTGAACTGTTCTTTCTCCTCCTTCAAGTGGCTGGTGCCTTGCGTTCATTCAGCAAATATATATATGAACATCTACTTTGTCCTCAGCGCAAACAAAAAAGAAATCTCCACTCCCATAGAGGTGACCTTTACTTGTAGTTTCATTCTTATTATTTTATAAAAATTTAGACTTATCCAAAGTCATATTAGCAATCCTATGTGGTAATTCTGGATATAGTGAAATCTTGATTTCAAGATACTGACAGAGGAGTGAATCTTCTACTAGCTGACAGATTATACTGTGAGATTTTGAAATGTCTGTTAGACATTTTATTGTTAATTCATTTAGAGAACAGACAGTACAACTCATTAACATTTACTGAACCGAGGAAGGTCCTATTTTAAACATTTTGTGTATTAACTCACAAAAATATTGGACAGTATGAACTATTATTGAAATAAGCTATTACCTTCATGTTACATGTGAGGAAACCAGCTTGAATGAATTGTTTCATCTTTAAAGTCAAAGGGAAAAAGAAAAGCTTTAAATATTAAAAGAATGCTGACCTATATCTGTCTGACTGGTAAGCAGTATTTATTTCATCCTAAGTGAAATGATACATTGGATCATCGAAAAAGCAAGAGATTTCCAGAGAAACATCTATGCCTGCTTCATTGATTACGCTAAAGCCCTTGACTGTGTGGATCACAACAAACTGTGGAAAATTCTTTAAAAAGATGGGAATACCAGACCACTTTACCTGCCTCCTGCGACACCTGTATGCAGGTCAAGCACCAGACATGGAACAAAGGACTGGTTCAAAATTGGGAAAAGAGTACATCAAGGCTGTCTATTGTCACACTGCTTATTTAACTTATATGCTGAATACATCATTAAAAGTGCCAGGCTGGATGAAGCACAAGCTGGAATCAAGATTCCTGGGAGAAACATCAATAACTTCAGATATGCAGATGACACCACCCTGATGGCAAAAAGCAAGAGGAATTAAAGAGCCTCTTGATGAAGGTGAAAGAGGAGAGTGAAAAAGCTGGTTTAAAACACAACATTCAGTAAACTAAGATCATGGCATCCGGTCCCATCACTTCATGGCAACTAGATGGGGAAACAATGGAAAAAGTGACAGACTTTATTTTCTTGGGCACCAAAATCACTGCAGGTGGCAATTGCAGCCATGAAATTAGAAGATGCTTGCTCCTTAAACATCCCTGGTGGCTCAGAAGTTAAAGCGTCTACCTGCAATGCAGGAGACCTGGGTTCATTCCCTGGGTTGGAAAGATCCCCTGGAGGAGGAAATGGCAAGCCACTCCAGTATTCTTGCCTGGAAAATCCCATGGAGGGAGGAGCCTTGTAGGCTACAGTCCACGGGGTCGCAGAGTCGGACACGACTGAGCTACTTCACTTTCACTTTCTTTGCTCCTTGGAAGACAAGCTATGACAAATCTAGACAGTGTATTGAAAAGCAGAGACATCATTTTGCCAGCAAAGGTCCATATAGTCAAAGCTATGGTTTTTCCAGTAGTCATGTATGGATGTGAGAGTTGGACCATAAAGAAGTCTGAGCACCGAAGAATTGACGCTTTTGAACTGTGGTGTTGGAGAAGACTCTTGAGGGTCCCTTGGACTGCAATGAGATCAAACCAGTCAGTCCTAAAGGAAATCAACCCTGAATAGTCATTGGAAGGACTGATGTTGAAGCTGAAGCTCCAATACTTTGGCCACCTGAATCGAAGAGCCCGACTCATTAGAAAAGACCCTGATGCTGGGAAAGATTGAAGGCAGGAGAAGGGGATGACAGAGGACAAGATGGTTGGATAGCATCACTGACTCAATGGCCATGAGTTTGAGCAAGCTCCAGGAGATGGTTAAGAACAGGGAAGCCTGGTGTGCTACAGTCCCTGAGGTCGCAGAGTCGGACACCACTGAGCTACTGAACAATAACAAAATGGATTCCAGTTTAATAAATTCTGATGGCCAAAGTTCCACTCTCCTATGCCTCCACCAGACCTGTGTAACCCTGACTTGCCTCTTATATCTAAATCTCAGAACCAAATAAATAACCCCCAAGCATTAAGCCCAGGATACAGACACAGCTGTGCTGCATCATACCTACAGTTCTGCCCCAACCCCTCCTCCTACATACTTATGCACATGAACTTTCACAGTAGCATATTCCTTGCCTATACAACACATAGGATCTACGCCTCTTCCCTCTTACTCACCACGGACAGAGACTTGTTTATGTCTATTAAGCTTAACTTGGTTACTTTCTGTTTTTTAAAAATTATTTTATTTATTTACTGGCTACACTGGGTCTTCATTGCTATGTGGGCTTTTCACCAGTTGTGGCAAGCGAGGGCTACTCTCTAGTTGTGATGCACAGGCTTCTCATTGCAGTGGCTTTTCTGTTGCTAAGCACAGGCTCTAGGGTGTACTGGCTTTAATACTTGTGGTTCCTGGGGTCTAGAGGACAGGCTCAGTAGTTGTGATGAATGGGCTTAGTTGCTCTGTGGCACATGGGATCTTCCCAGACTAGGGATTGAACCCATGTCTACTGCATTGGCAGGCGGATTCTTGACCACTGAGCTACAAGAGAAGTCCTATTTTCTGTTGTTTTAATTTGTAATTCCATAATGCCCTCTGATGTTGAGCATCTTTACATATGCTAATTTGTATATTTTATTTGTCAATCATCTGGTCAGATCAGTCCCCCCCCCACCCTTAAAATGGCATTGATTGCTTTCTTATTACTAAATTTAAAGACTTTTTTGTATATTTTGGATACCAGTCTTCTAATAAATTCTGTTTTGCAACACTTTTCTTCTCAATCTCCACTTGTCTTCATCCTATTAATAGAGTATTTTGCAGAGAAGATTTATCTTTAATTAAGTTCAAGTTATCAATTTTTTCTTTCATGGATCACATTTTTGATGTTTTATCTACAAAGTCCTTGCCAAACACAAAGTTACCTAGATCTTTTACTATGTTGTCTTCTAGGAGTCTTTTTTTTTACAGTTTTGTCTTTTACATGTAAGTCTATGATCCATTTTAAGTTAATAATAGTGAAAGATGTAATATATGAGTATAGATTTTCTTTTGCATGTAGATGAACAATCATTCTATTAGGCTGGTGCAAAAGTAATTGTAGTTTTTGCATTGTTGACATTTGCCTTTGATATCGGAATGCATTCTTAAATGTGGTTATGTTATACATCATTTAATGCACATTACTATGTGTTTTCTTGCCAATGACATTGCCAATGACATTACTTGCTGTTTATTTAATATTGATTTTAGACTATGGAAATCATGTTACACAAAAAGCAAATTTGAGCGATTTTATTCCAGTTCAAAATGGGTCATAAAGCAGTGAGACAACTTGCAACATCAACAATGCATTTGGCCCAGGAATTGCTAATGAGAATACAGCACAGCAGTGGTTCAAGAAGTTTTCTAAAGGTGACAAGAACCTTGAAGATGAGGAGCCCAGTGGCCAGCCATCAGAAGTTGACAACAACTGAGAGTAATCATCAAAACTGATTCTGTTACAACTACACAAGAAGCTGCTGAAGAACTCAACATCAATCATTCTATGGCCATTAGGCATTTGAAGCAAATTGGAAAGAAGAAAAAGCTTGATAAGTGGGTGCCTCATGAGCTGTCTAAAATTTTAAAAATCATTGTTTTGAAGTGTCCTCTTCTCTTATTCTATGCAACATTAAACCATTTCTCAATCAGGCAGACTGTGACATGCTATGAAAAGTGGATGGTATACAACAACCAGTGACGACCAGCCTCAGTGGTTGGAAGACACTCCAAAACACTCCCCAAAGTCAAACCTGCACCACAAAAAGATCATGGTCACTGTTTGGTGGTCTGCTGGCAGTCTAAACCACTACAGCTTTCTGAATCCTGGCGAAACCATTACATCTGAGAATTATGCTTAGCAAATTGATGAGCTGCACTGAAAACAGCAATGCCTGCAGCCAGCATTGGTCAACAGAAAGGGCCCAATTCTTCTCCATGACATCACCCCACCACATGTCACACAACTAATGCTTCAAAAGTTGAATGAATTGGGCTATGAAGTTTTGCCTCATCTCCCATATTCACCTGACCTCTCACCAACCGACTACCACTTCTTCAGGCTTTTTTCAGGAAAAAGCTTCCACAAGCAGCAGGATACAGAATATGCTTTCCAGGATGTCGTCGAATCCCAAATTGCAAATTTTTATGCTAAAGAAATAAACAAACTTATTTCTCATCAGCAAAAATTTGTCGACTGTAATAGTTCCTATTTTGATTAATAAAGATGTGTCTGAGTCTAGTTATTGTTGTTGTTCAGTTACTCAGTTGTGCCCGACTCTTTGCAATTCTCTGGACTGCAGAATACAAGGCTTCCCTGTCCTTCACTATCTCCCAGTCTTTGCTCAAACTCATGTCCACTGAGTTGATGATGCCATCCAATGATGTCATCCTTCTCCTCGTGCCCTCAATCTTTCCCAGTATCAGGATCTTTTCCACTCAGTTACATCTTCACATCAGGTGGCCAAAGTATTGGAGCTTCAACTTCAGCATCAGTCCTTCCAATGAACATTCTGGACTGATTTCCTTTAGGATGGACAGGTTTGATCTTACTGCTGTCCAAATAACTCTCAAGAGTCTTCTACAGCAGCACAGTTAGAAAGCATCAATTCTTTGGCATTCAGCCTTCTTTATAGTCCAACTGACATCCACACATGACTACTGGAAAAACAATAGCTTTGATTATATGGATCTTTGTGGGTGAAGTGATGTCTCTGCTTTATAACATGCTGTCTAGGTTTGTCATAGCTGTTCTTCCAAGGAGCAAGAGTCTTTTTATTTCATGGCTGCAGTCACCATCCACAGTGATTTTGGAGCCCAAGAAACTAAGGCTGACACTGTTTCCACTGTTTCTCTATCTATTTGCCATAAAGTGATGGGACCAGATGCCATGATCTTTGTTTTATGAATGTTGAGCTTTAAGCCAACTTTTTCCCTCTGCTCTTTCAATTTCAACAAGAGGCTCTTTAGTTCTTCTTCACTTTCTGCCATAAGGGTGGTGTCATCTGCATATCTGAGGCTGTTGATATTTCTCCCAGCAATCTTGATTCCAGGTGTGTTTCATCCAGCCCAGAGTTTCTCATGATATACTCTGCATATAAGTAAAAGAAGCAGGGTGACAATATACAGCCTTGACATACTCATTTTCCTCTTTGGAACAAGTCTGTTGTTCCATGTCCAGTTCTAACTGTTGCTTCCTGACCTGCATACAGATTTCTCAAGAGGCAGGTTAGGTGGTCTGGTATTCCCATCTCTTTCAGAATTTTCCACAGTTTACTGTGATCCACACAGTCAAAGGCTTTGGCATAGGCAATAAAGCAGAAATAGATGTAGTTCTGGAATTCTCTTGCTTTTTCAGTGATCCAGCAGATGTTGGCAATTTGACATCTGGTTCCTCTGCCTTTTCTAAAACCCACTTGTACATATGGAAGTTCATGGTTCACATACTGTTGAAGCCTGCCTTGGAGAATTTTGAGCATTACTTTGCTAGTATGTGAGATGAGTGCAATTGTGAGGTAGTTTGAGCATTCTTTGGCATTGCCTTTCTTAGGAATTCAAATGAAAACTGACTTTTTCCAGTCCTATGGCCACTGCTGCGTTTTCCAAATTTGCTGGTATACTGAGTGGAGCACTTCCACAGCATCATCTTTTATGATTTGAAATAGCTCAACTGGAATTCCATCACCTCCACTAGCTTTCTTCGTTGTGATGCTTCCTAAGGCCCACTTGACTTCACATTCCAGGATGTCTGGCTCTAGGTGAGTGATCACAACATCGTGATCATCTGGGTCGGGAAGATCTTTTTTGTACAGTTCTTCTGTGTATTCTTGCCACCTCTTCTTAATATCTTCTGCTTCTGTTAGGTCCATACCATTTCTGTCCTTTATTGAGCCCATCTTTGCATGAAATGTTCCCTTGGTATCTCTAATTTTCTTGAAGAGATCTCTAGTCTTTCCCATTCTATTGTTTTCCTCTATTTCTTTGCACTGATAACTGAGGAAGGCTTTCTTAACTCTCCTTGCTGTTCTTTGGAACTCTGCATTCAAATGGGTATATCTTTCCTTTTCTCCTTTGCTTTTTGCTTCTCTTCTTTTCACAGCTATTTGTAAGGCCTCCTCAGACAGCCATTTTTCTTTTTTGCATTTCTTTTTCTTGGAGATGGTCTTTATCTCTGTCTCCTGTATGATGTCACGAACCTCTGTGCTTAGTTCATCAGGCACGCTATTAGAACTAGTCCCTTAAATCTATTACTTACTTATACTGTATAATCATAAGGGATTTGATTTAGGTCACACCAGAATGGTCTAGTTGTTGTCCCTACTTTCTTCAATTTAAGTCTGAATTTTGCAAATAGGAGTTGATGATCTGAGCCATAGTCATCTCCTTGTCTTCTTTCTGCTGACTGTAGAGAGCTTCTCCATCTTTGGCTGCAAAGAATATAATCAATCTGATATCAGTATTGACCATCTGGTGATATCCATGTGTAGAGTCTTCTCCTGTGTTGTTGGAAGAGGGTGTTTGCTATGAACAGTGCATTCTCTTGGGAAAACTCTATTAGTCTTTGCCCTGCTTCATTCTGTGTTCCACGGCCAAATTTGCCTGTTACTCCAGGTGTTTCCTGACTTCCTACTTTTGCATTATAGTCCCCTCTAATGAATAGGACATCTTATGTGGGTGTTAGTTCTAAAAGGTCTTGTAGGTCTTCATAGAACCACTCAACTTCACCTTCTTCATCATTTCTGGTCGGGGCATAGACTTGCATGACTGTGATATTGAATGGTTTGCCTTGGAAACGAACAGAATCTCATTCTGTTGTTTCTGAGATTCCATCCAAGTACTGCATTTCGGACTCTTTTGTTGACTATGATGGCTACTCCATTTCTTCTAAGGGATTATTGCCCACAGTAGTAGATATAATGGTCATCTGAGTTAAATTCACCCATTCCAGTCCATTTTAGTTCGCTGATTCCTAAAATGTCAACGTTCCCTCTTTCCATCTCCTGTTTAACCACTTCCAATGTGCCTTGATTCATGGACCTAACATTTCAGGTTCCTATGCAATATTGCTCTTTACAGAGTCCCACCTTGCTTCCATTACCAGTCACATCCACAACTGAGCGTTGTTTTTGCTTTGACACCATCTCTTCATTCTTTCTGGAGTTATTTCTCCATTGATCTCCAGTAGCATATTGGGCATGTACGGACCTAGGGATTTCATCTTTCAGTGTCCTATCTTTTTGCCTTTGCATACTGTTCATGGGTTCTCAAGGCAAGAATAATAATAGTAGTACTCCTTCTTTTGAAGGAGGTCACCATTATCTTCATTACCTCTACCATAGTTTGGCCCCAGGTAAATAGCAGGGGAGGAAGCCTTAGAAACAGCTATGAAATGAAGGGAAGCAAAAAGCAAAGGAGAAAAGGAAAGATATACCCATTTGAATGCAGAGTTCCAAAGAACAGCAAGGAGAGTTAAGAAAGCCTTCCTCGGTTATCAGTGCAAAGAAATAGAGGAAAACAACAGAATGGGAAAGACTAGAAATCTCTTCAAGAAAATCAGAGATACCAAGGGAACATTTCATGCAAAGATGGGCTCAATAAAGGACAGAAATGGTATGGACCTAACAGAAGCAGAAGATATTAAGAAGAGGTGGCAAGGACATTACACAGGAAGAACTGTACAAAAAATCTCTCACGAAACCCAGATGATCACGATGGTGTGATCACTCACCTAGAGCCAGGCATCCTGGAATGTGAAGTCAGGTGGGCCTTAGAAAACATCACTATGAACAAAGCTAGTGGAGGTGATGGAATTCCAGTTGAGCTATTTCAAATCCTGATAGATGATGCTGTGAAAGTGCTGCACTCAATATGCCAGCAACTCTGGAAAACTCAGCCGTGGCCACAGGACTGGAAAAGGTCAGTGTTCATTCCAATCCC
>NC_057419.1:89484895-89510099 GCF_019320065.1 Cervus canadensis
AGAGGAAAATGAGTATGTCAAGGCTGTATATTGTCACCCTGCTTCTTTTACTTATATGCAGAGTATATCATGAGAAACTCTGGGCTGGATGAAACACACCTGGAATCAAGATTGCTGGGAGAAATATCAACAGCCTCAGATATGCAGATGACACCACCCTTATGGCAGAAAGTGAAGAAGAACTAAAGAGCCTCTTGATGAAAGTGAAAGAGCAGAGGGGAAAAGTCGGCTTAAAGCTCAACATTCATAAAACAAAGATCATGGCATCTGGTCCCATCACTTTGTGGCAAATAGATGGAGAAACAGTGGAAACAGTGGCAAACTTTATTTTCTTGGGCTCCAAAATCACTGTGGATGGTGACTGCAGCCATGAAATAAAAAGACGCTTACTCCTTGGAAGAAAAGTTATGACCAATCTAGACAGCATATTAAAAAGCAGAGGCATTACTTTGTCAACAAAGGTCCGTCTAGTCAAGGCTATGGTTTTTCCAGTGGTCATGTATGGATGTGAGAGTTGGACTATAAAGAAAGCTGAGCGATGTAGAATTGATGCTTTTGAACTGTGGTGTTGGAGAGGACTCTTGAGAGTCCCTTGGACTGCAAGGAGATCCAACCAGTCCATCCTAAAGGAAATCAGTCCTGAATGTTCATTGGAAGGACTGATGCTGAACTTGAAACTCCAATACTTTGGCCACCTGATGCGAAGATCTGACTCACTTGAATAGACCCTGATGCTGGGAAAAATTGAAGGTGGGAGGAGAAGGGGATGACAGAGGACTCATGGTTGGATGGCATTACTGACTCAAAGGACATGAGTTTGCGTAAACTCTGAGTGTTGGTGATGGGCAGTGAGGCCTGGCGTGCTGCAGTCCATGGGGTTACAAAGAGTCGGATATGACTGAGAGATTGAACTGAACTGAACTGAACTAAAATAGCAGGGAGGGAAAACAGCTCCAACCATCAACAGAAAACTGGATTAAATATTTACTGAGCATGACCCCACCCATGAGAACAAGACCCAGGGATGCAAGGATTCTTCAATATTTGCAAATAAATCAATGTGATCCACCATGTTAAGAAATTCAAAGATAAAAAAACCATCATTATCTCAAAAGATACAGAGAAAGGCTTTGACAAAATTCAACACCCATTTATGACAAAAACTCTCCAGAAAGCTAAGAAATAGAAGGAACATACCTCTACATAATAAAAGCCATATACATCAAACCCACAGCAAACATTATCCTCAATGGTGAAAAACTGAAAGCATTTCCTCTAAAATCAGTAACAGGACTACAGTGCCCACACTCAACACTACTATTCAACATAGTTTTGGAAGTCCTAGCCACAGCATTCATAGAAGAAAAATAAATGAAAAGAATCCAGATTGGGAAAGAAGAAGTAAAACTCTCACTGTTTGCAGATGACATGATCCTGTACATAGAAAACCCTAAATAACTGACAGAAAATTAATAGAGCTCTTCAATGAATGTAGTAAATTTGCAGGATAAAAAATTAATACACATAAATCCTTTGCATTCCTATACACTAATAATGAAATAATAGAGAAATTAAAGAAACAATCTCATTTACCATTGCATCGAAAAGAACTGAATAGATAGGAATAAACGTACCTAAAGAAACAAAAGATCTATATATAGAAATCTAAAACACTGATGAAAGAAATCAAAGATGACACAAATAGATGGAGAAATATATCATATCCATGTATTGGAAGAATCAACATAGTGAAAATGAGTAATCTATAGATTCAATGCAATCCCTATCAGCTACCAATGATATTTTTCACAGAACTAGAACAAATAATTTCACAATTTGTATGGAAACACTAAAAACCTCAAATAGCGAAAGTGATCTTTAGAAAGAATGGAACTGTAGGAATCAACCCTCGTCACGTGAGACTATACTCCAAAGCTAAAGTCATCAAGACAGCATGGGACTGGCACAAAGGCAGAAATATAGATCAATGGAACAAAACAGAAAGCCCAGAAATAAATCCGTGCACCTATGGACACCTTATCTTTGACAAAGGAGGGAAAGCTATACAATGGAGAAAAAACAATCTCTTTAACAAGTGGTGCTGGATAAATTGAACAACCACCTCTAAAAGAATGAAACTAGAACACTTTCTAACACCATACACAAAAAGAAACTCAAAATGGATTAAAGATCTAAATGTAAGACCAGAAACTATAAAACTCTTAGAGGAAAACATAGACAGAACCCTCTCTGACATAAATCACAGCAAGATCCTCTAGGACCCACTCCCCAGAGTAATGGAAATAAAACCAAAAATAAACAAATGGGACCTAATTAAACTTACCTGATGTTACACAATGTGGAAACTATAAGCAAGGTGAAAATGCAGCCCTCAGAATGGGAGAAAATAATAGCAAATGAAGCAACTGACAAAGAATTAATCTCCAAAATATACAACCAGCTCATGCAGTTCAATAGCAGAAAAATGAACAATCCAATCAAAAAGTGGGCAAAAAACAGATATTTCTTCAAAGAAGACATGACTAATAAACACACGAAAAGATGCTCAACATCACTCATTATTAGAGAAATGCAAATCAAAACTACAATGAGGTATCATCTCACACAAGTCAGAATGGCCACCATCAAAAAGTCTACAAACAATAAGTGCTTGAGATGGTGTGGAGAAAAGGGAACTCTCTTATGTTGTTGGTGGGAATGCAATCTGATACAGCCACTGTTGAGAACAATGTGGAGAGTCCTTAAAAAACTGGGAATAGAACTGCCATACGACCCAGCAGTCCCACTACTGGGCATACACACCGAGGAAACCAGAAATGAAAGAGACACATGTACCTCAATGTTCACTGCAGCACTATATACAAAAGCTAGGACATGGAAGCAACCTAAATGTCCATCGGCTGAGAATGGATAAGGAAGTTGTGGTACATATACAGAATGGAATATTACTCAATAAAAAAGAATGCATTTGAGTCAGTTCTAATGAGGTGGATGAAACTGGAGCCTATTATACAGAGTGAAGTAAATCAGAAAGAGAAAGACAAGTACTGTATATTAAGGCATATATATGGAATTTAGAAAGATGGTAATGACAATGCTACATGCAAGGCAGCAAAAGAGACACAGATGTAAGGAACAGACTTTTGGACTATGTGGGAGAAGGCAAGGGTGGGATGATTTGAGAGAATAGCATTGAAACATGTATATTACCATATGTAAAACATGACCAGTGCAAGTTTGATGCATGAAGCAGGGCACTCAAAGCTGGTGCTCTGGGACAACCAAAAGGGATGAGGTGGGGAGGGAAGAAGGTAGAGGGTTCAGGATGGGAGGACACATGTGCACCTGTGGCTGATTCATGTTGATGTATGGAAAAACCATCACGATATTGTAAAGTAATTATCCTGCAATTAAAATAAATTGATTAAAAAATAATACAAAATATACAAGCAACTCATGTGCTCAGTACCACAATAACAGACATCCCAATCAAAAAGCAGGCAAAAGAATTAAACAGACATTTATCCAAAGAAGACATAAAGATGGCTAATAAACACATGAAAAGATGCTCGTAACTAAACAGACATTTCTCCAAAGAAGACATACACATGGCTAACAAACACATGAAAAGATGCTCAACATCACTCATTATCAGAGAAATGCAAATCAAAACCACAATGAGGTACCATTACACACCAGTCAGGATGGCTGCTATCCAAAAGTCTACAAGCAATAAATGCTGGAGAGGGCGTGGAGAAAAGGGAACCCTCTTACACTGTTGGTGGGAATGCAAACTAGTACAGCCGCTATGGAAAACAGTGTGGAGATTTCTTAAAAAACTGGAAATAGAACTGCCATATGACCCAGCAATCCCACTTCTGGGCATACACACTGAGGAAACCAGATCTGAAAGAGACACATGCACCCCCAATGTTCATTGCAGCACTGTTTATAATAGCCAGGACATGGAAGCAACCTAGACGCCCATCAGCAGATGAATGGATAAGGAAGCTGTGGTACATATACACCATGGAATATTACTCAGCCATTAAAAAGAATTCATTTGAACCAGTTCTAATGAGATGGATGAAACTGGAGCCCATTATACAGAATGAAGTAAGCCAGAAAGATAAAGAACATTACAGCATACTAACACATATATATGGAATTTAGAAAGATGGTAACGACAACCCTATATGCAAAACAGAAAAAGAGACACAGAAGTACAGAACAGACTTTTGGACTCTGTGGGAGAAGGTGAGGGTGGAATGTTTCGAAAGAACAGCATGTATATTATCTATGGTGAAACAGATCACCAGCCCAGGTGGGATGCATGAGGTAAGTGCTCGGGCCTGGTGCACTGGGAAGACCCAGAGGAATCGGGTGGAGAGGGAGGTGGGAGGGGGGATCGGGATGGGGAATACGTGTAAATCTATGGCTGATTCATATCAATGTATGACAAAACCCACTGAAAAAATAAATAAATAAATAAAGGAAAAGAAAAGAAAAAAGAAAAAGAAAAGATGCTCAACATCACTCATTATTAGATAAATGCAAATCAAAACAACAATGAGGTATCATCTTACACCAGTCAGAATGGCCATCATCAAAATGTCTACAAACAATAAATGCTGGAGAGAGTGTGGAGAAAAGGCAAGCCTCTTACACTGTTGTTGGGAATGCAAATTGGTACAGCCATTGTGGAAAAGTGTGAAGATTCCTTAAAAAACTGGGAATAGAACTGCTATACAACCCAGCAATCCCACTGCTAGGCATACACCCTGAAGAAATCAGAATTGAAAAAGACACATCTACCCCCAATGTTCATTTCAGCACTAGTGAAAATAGCTAGGACATGGAAGCAACCTAGAGATATCCACCGGCAGAACAAAGGATAAGGGAGATGTGGTACATATACAGAATGGAATATTACTCAGCTATAAAAAGGAATGCATTTGAGTCAGTTCTAATGAGGTGGATGAAACTGGAACCTATTACACAGAATGAAGTAAGACAGAGAAAGACAAATACTGTATATTAATGCATATATATGGAATTTAGAAAGACGGTAACAGTGATCCTACATGCAGGGCAGCAAAGGAGACACAGATGTAAAGAACAGACTTTTGGACTCATTGTAAGAAGGCAAGGGTGGGATGATTTGAAAGAATAGCATTGAAACATGTACATTACCATATGTAAAACAGATGCCAATGCAAGTTCAATGCATGAAGAGGGTTCCCAAAGCTGGTGGTCTGGGACAATCCAGAGGCATTGGATGGGGAGGGAGGTGGGAGGGGGGTTCAGGATAGTGGGCACACATGTATACCTGTGGCTGATTCATGTCAATGTATGGCAAAAACCATCAAAATATTGTTAATTATTCTCCAATGAAAATAAATTAATTTTATATGCAAATACTCTAAACAAAATGCTAGCAAACTGAATTCAATAGTACATTGAAAGGATCATATTCCATGATCAAGTGAGATTTATATCTGCAATGAAAGCATGGTTCATCATATACAAATCAACAAATGAGATACACTACATTAACAGAGGGCTTCTCAGGTGGTTCTGTGGTAATGAATCTGTCTGCAATGCAGGAGATGAAAGTTCGACCCTGGTCAGGAAGATCCCCTGAAGAAGGGAATAGCAGCTCACTCCAGGATTCTTGCCTGGAGAATTCCATGAACAGTGGAGCCTGGCAGGCTACATTTCATAGGGTCGCAAAGAGTCAGTCACGACCAAGAGATTAACACTTTCTCTTTCACTAATATCTAAAACATATCAGGAATCATACAACTGAATAGTGAAACTAATAATCTGATTTTAAAATGGGTAAAGAACCTGAATAATTAGTTTTCTACAGAAGAGATACAAATGGCCAACAGTTACATGAAAAGATGACATCACTAATGTCATGAAAAGATGACATTACTAGTCATCAGGGAAATGCAAATCAAATCACAATGAGGTATTACTTCAACCAGTTAGAATGATGATTATCAAAAATACAAGGGAGAACACATGTTGGCAAGAATATAAATAAAGCAAACTCTTATACACTGTTGGTGGGAATGTAAATTAGTACAGCTACTATGGAAAACAGCATGGAGGTTTTTCAAAATTTTTTTTAAATCACCACATGATCCAGTAATCCCACTTTGGTGTATATATTCAAAGGAAATGAAATCACTATCTTTAAGAGATATCTGTACTTCCATGTTCATTTCAGCATTATTCACAATAGACAAGACACAGAAACTACCTGAAACTACCTAAATATGCACTGACAGATGAACTGACAAAGAACCTGTTATATATGACTATATACAATAACATTTATTCATATATGTAAGTAAAATTCAGTCATGAGAAAAAAATTATGCTATCTGACATAGCAACATAGAGAGATATTCTTTGGCCTGGCCAACACTTTTCCTTTTTGAAACTCCAAGAGAATTTCAAAGGAGTTATATGAGAATATTAGTAACCCTCTACCTCAATCAATATAATAATATTAAAGATAAGATAAAATGACAATATTAATTGGAGAGTAATCAGGTATGAACTATAGGTAGTACATTTCAGATAACCCACAATATTTATTATAAACTGCAATAAGTAAGCCTGTATGCTTCTAACACCAAAGAGAATTTACCTCAGAAACATATTTGAAGATAACCATATACTATAAAAGAGACATGGGAAATTGTTGGAGTAGGGGCATATTATTTAATAAATAATACTGGTATTATGTGGAAAGAATCTATTTGCATTTCCCTCTACATATCACAAGTCAAAATTCATTTTAAGTAAATGAGTATTTATTTTTCTTTATCCTTCTGCATCTTTTGAAATATTTAAGATATCCAATCTTCCTGGAATTTGATTACATGTATCATGACATGACATCATCTGTTTTCCCAAATGATTAACTAATTATTCTAACACCATTCACCAAATGTGTAGAAAAGAGTTAGCATAGCAGATGTAAGATTGCAAGCTTTATAAAGACTTGCTTGGAGGCTGGCCTTTGGCTTGATTCTGTTAACTTGGATTTAAAGAAGGTTTCCATTATTCCCAAAACAGATTATGATTGGCTCACTGTGCCTAAACTCTCTGTGCGAACAATACAGTTTATGCTAAATATTAATACCTTTTTTCCTTCTGGGAGTCTTGAATTTTGGTGCATGCTAGGCAAAAGCTACCTCAATCTCCCTCAAATCTTGGGCACTGAGTGTCTAATAAGCTTCCTTGATAAATAACATTTCACACATGTTGTCATAAACTATTGAAGGAATTAAGTGTATCCTGTGGGACTCCACTGGGAGAGAAATACTGGAAGTTTGCAGTGATTTCTTTTGAACTTTGTTCCATGCACTTTTTTCTTTTCACTGATTTGGTTTCACATTCTTTTGTAATAAATCATAGCTGTGAGTACAACTGTATACTGAGCCTTGTGAATCCTGCTAGTGAATCACTGAACATGCTGAGGATCCTGGGCACACTGAATCTTTCACTTTTCTCCATGAATTTGAACTGTCACCCACATATATGTGGAAACATATGGGCTCTCTATCTGTATTCCATTTAACTTTTCCTGAGTAGTTCTACCCTGTCAAGAGATTTGACAAAATTTTTTAAATTCTTTGTGGGAAAAACACTTTCCAACTTCCATATTATTTTTCTTTCAAAATTCTCTGGACTATTCACAGGCTTGTGTGTATGTAGAAATCAATAAGAAGTTCTTGAACTTCTAAGAACCTCTAAACCAAGAACCTCGAAAAGGCAAATGATAAAAGCTTACAAATACTCTGCTTACAAAAAGAAAACCCAACTGGCTAGGTTTAACCTCTGAAACATCTGAAAGTAGGTTTAACCTCATTAATAATACCAAAATAACAAGGCAATACCATGTTCCCCAATTCCATTAGTAAAAGGCTTAAAATTTTTGCTGATAGACTTATAGACATATGTATCTACTAAGTTCACTATACGTTTCTAAGACAGATTACCCAGCCCACAGCCCCATCCCAAAGGAAGAAGTCCTTGCTTGACTCTCGAGTAGGCATGACCAAATGGATAAACACTGGACACCTGAAGGTTAGAATTCATGGAACTGGTGAAAGGGATCAGCAGTGTCACTATGAAGGGGATAGATGGCCTTCTAGAAAATCTTTGAAGAATGGATAGGCCTCTGACAGAGATTACAAGGGGCTGGAGATGATGAGTGAGAAAGGACAAGTGAATGAGAAAGTTGTCCTCTCCAGGTGCAAGGAACTGTGTGAATAAGCTGTGGGGAAGATGTCTGTGAAAGCCTATTTTGTGTGATCTGTAAAATGCTATATAATGTATGTTCTACCCTAAAAGGCATTAGTTAAAAAGGTTTTAAAGACAAGTTCTAAGGCATATTCAAGGTACAGATATTCTTTGTGATATACAAACTCTTCCTGAGACCAGAAAAAGAACAAAAGCTATTCTAACTCATTTAATGCAGCTAATATAACCTTGAAACTATAATAAGAAAACTACAGCATTAAAATATAAAATCATAGGTCAGTATCATTAATGAAAAAAATGAAAAAAACTGGCAAGTTGAATCTAATAGTATATTAAAAAACAGTAACAACAAAAATACTGTGATAGAATGTCAAGGAGAGAGGCATAACCATAACTACAGTCAGATTTCAGCACAAGTACAGACAAAATAAGTAAAGATATATAATAGAAGACTTAAACTAAGATTATGAACTAACTAGACCTAACTGACATTTTTGAAAAGTTCACAGGACAACAGAAAGATACACAATTTTTTCAAGTGCAATCAGTATATTTACTGAAATAGACCATATTCTGGGCCATAAAGGAACACTCAATAAATTAAAAAGATTCAGACCATACAGAGTAAGTTCTCTGACCAGGTCAGTACTGTAGAAATATATAACCAAAACATATCTGGGAAAGTCTCAAATATTTAGGAACTACATAGCCTACTTCAAATAATTCTTGGATAAGAGAAGAAAATTAAAAAGAAATTAGTATGTAATTTCCATTGAAAAATGAAAACACAACATATCAAAATTTGTGGGATGCAGCTTAAGCAGTATTAGAGGAAAATTTACAATACTAAAATGCCTGTATTAGAAAAATGATGGGCTCAAATTAATTGACCTCAGCTTCTATTTCAAGTAGCTAGAAACAGAACAGTAACAAACACAAAGTAAACAAAAGAAAAAAAAAATAAGAGCAAAATCCAATAAAAAATAGAAAACACAAAATTTTTAAAATCAATAAAATTAAACACTAGTTTGTTGAGGTCAATAAAATTGATCAGGCTCTAGGCAGAATGATAAAGGAAAACAAAAGAGAAGACACAATTACTGACATCAAGAATGAGAGAGATGACATCACTAGATAACAAACATCAAAAGGATAATAAATTTATTGGCAAGGCTGGAGGGAAACAGACAACCCATAAACTGCTGATGGTAATGAAAATTTGTAATATCCCTTTGGAGGGATATCTCAGAATATCTAATGAAACTACATATGCATATCATTTGACCAACCATCCTCACTTCTAGGAATCTACCTCTAAACATACAAAAATTATAATTGCACAAGGTTATTCTTCCAGCACTGTTGCAACAGCAAAATATTGGAAAGAAATACCCATATACAGGAGAGCAATTGAACAAATTATAGCAGTGACTGGAGGAGAAAATGGCAACCCACTCCAGTATTTTGGCCTGGAGAATTCCATGGACAGAGGAACCTGGCAGGCTACACTTCATGGGATAACAAAGAGTCAGACATGACTGAGTGATTAACACATAGCAGTGACACAATGGAGGATTATGCAGCTGCAAAAAATGAAAAAGACTGCTATGTACTAATTGGCTTCAAATCTGTAAAATGTGCAGATAAAGAGATTAATGGGATTAGTCAAATTTTTTTTAAACTATACTCTCCTAAAAAGACTTTGGTATCCTGGAAATACCTCATAAAGCTGAGCTCTGATCGAAATGGATTAGCACAAATAAGGGAGTACCACTAAGGATAGATGCAAACCACCAAGAGGCATTGGCCAGAAAACAAAAACAAGGAAAAGAGCAAAGAGTCGGTGGAAGGGAACCTGTGAGAAAATTCATAAAACAGTTCCTGTAGGTGGTTCCCATAAAGACCCTCCTCTAGGCCCAAGACTGGAAAAATGAGGGAGCAGGTAAAACAATGACCCTTGTGTCTCTGGATGGGAACTGTTGAGGGTGCAATGGGACTAAGCCATTTCAGAATCTCATATCCAGGGCAGATCCCCAGGATGCTGCTGCCTGGGTTGAGATCCAGGGATCCTCTTGAGGGTTGAAAAGCTTGCTGGATATCAATTGGGATATCAATATCCCAATGAGAACCACTATGTGAAGGGCCCAAAGCATCTAGGTTCCCTCCTCATGAGTGTGTCCTCTCTCCACTACACTAGAGCTGCCCAGGTTGAGGTTTAATGCCTCTCTTGCATCTCCAGGCACCTGGAACCTTAGAGCAAAAGTCAGTTCCGTTACTCTCTGATCAACCCCATACCCACTCCCACCACTAACTTGCCTGCAATACTGAGTCCAGTCATCCCCACTGTCTGACAGATAGAAGAGATAGTGCCAACTGGATGGGAGGAACGGAGGGGTATGGTACCTCAAAGATCCCATCTGATCCCATCCCTGCCTCTCCAGAGCCAGCGCTATGGGTGTACACAAATTGGGTATTCACATATTGTCACTTCACCGTGTCCTTTTTCTAGGCACCCCTGAAGCCAACTGCTTCCTCGTATCCACCTCCCCTACCCAAACAGAGGAACAGTCGCCCAACGCTGGGTGGGGTGAAGGGCGTTCAGAAAGCAGGATGGAGCAGGAGGGACCACGAAGGTCCCAGGCGCTTCCTCCACGAGGATCTAGTCTCTACCACCACCTCCCATGGATGCTATTTCCCGGCCTCGAACCCACCTCCTCCAACAGCGGCCGCTGCTTCTCTCCGCATACGCCTCCCTCAGGATGACTTCCGGCCTCTTGAGCTCCTGGACAAAAATCAGGCCCCGGCTAAGACGCTCGCGATTGGCTGAGGGATTGTGTCCTCTGCCAACAAATATCGTAATCCTGGGCACCTGAGGAATTCGTTTTCAGGCTAGTGCACCATGAAGAGACATCCACCCACCCACCGTTACATCCTACCACTCCTCTTACAGCCGTCTGTCAAGCGTCAGGTGCAAGTCTTTCCCGACCCTTTTCAGTGCTTACACACCTCTACGCCGGTTCAAGCGAGAGCGCCGTCATGTGACCCACCCTCAGCCTCACGTGACCGCACATTCGGCATGTCTGCCGCAGCCCTGCAGTAGCAAGCAAGGTACAGTCTTCTGCCTCTAGGGCTGAGCTGCTTGCTAGAACAACCTGAAGCTCCTGGTGGTGGTGAAGATAGAGAGCTGAAAGGAAGGCTGTTTTGGAGCCAACGCTTCCGTCCTAGGACTGGGCTTTGCTCTGTAGGAACACAGGGCTGGCGAGGAACACTCCATGAGGAGTTCAGAGACCAACTGACTTTTAATATTCTGTATAAAACTCGTTTGAGTAGGCTCCGGGAGTTGGTGATGGACAGGGAAGCCTGGCGTGCTGCAGTCCATGGGCTCGCAAAGAGTCGGACACGGCTGAGCGACTGAACTGATGAAACTCGGGTGATGTATTAAAACACACGCAAGATCTGTCTTTAAAATACTGATAGGCAAAACATTCAGTCTCCAATTTCCACCACCAGGACGATCTCTGTTATCACTTTTGGTTTGTGAATGGATGAAATCTGCCACTTTGCCCTACTTACAAAAATCTTACAGCCTAGAGTCTTATAGAAAACAAAACAAAACAAAACTTTCCATCCTGATACAAACCAAGGTGAATAAAAATTTGTGTATTTTCCTTTAGCCTGGACTCCCTCCTACCCCAAATCAACATCATCCCTGACTTTTAATCCTGTCTGAAGATACATTATTACCTTTGTGAATCCAAAAAAATGTGTACCATAAATCAGAAACTTTAGAAAGTTTACAATTTACTCCCTTTAAATAATTATGCATTTTTCTTTGGCAACCCAGTCCTAAATTGTAGTCTCTCACACTTCTTTACTCTTTTGACATGTTTTAAATGGTTATAAGATTTCCCATAATAAAATAATATACATTTCACAAATCCAGTCCATTTCACATATTTGGGGAGTATCATCCTTCCATACATTTTACCAGTCTTTTCTATTTCATCAAATATAGAAGGCATTAGAGCTTTTCTTAGCCAATTAAAAAACCTGTATATCATCACTCTTAGTAGCTGTATGCTATTACCTTGACACTCTCCATGGCACCACCATGAAGAAACGGTCTTCCTGACAGTTAAATTTGTGTGCTTTCTGGTCTTTTTCTTTTAACCTGTGGGCCAGTGGTCTCCAACCTTTCTGGCACCAGGGACCAGTTTCATGTAAGACAATTTCTTCACAGACTGGGGGTGGGGGGGATAAGGATGGTTCAGTTGGTAATGTGAGCAGTGCAGGGGGGCATGGTTCAGACAGTAATGCAAGGGATGGGGTGAGCGCAGAGGAAGCCTTCTGCTCACCTCCTGCTATATGGCCTGGTTCCCAACAGGCCACGGACCAGTACTGGTCTGCACCCCAGACCCCTGCTTTAGGCAGTATCAAAGAAACACCCATACTTTGAACTGCAAAATGCAACTTCTCAGCTCTTCAAAACTTACCTCATTTTATATCGCTTAATACTCCTCATAGCCACTCCAGGCAGACTGGATACCTCACTCCCATAGGAGCACTATTCCAACTGCGAGCTTTTCTTCACAACATCCAACATCTTCCCTACATTTCAGAGCCCAAATCAATTGGGTGCTTTTTCTCTAAATCATACCCTGAGTAGCAACCCATGGTAACATTTGCATTTACAGATATAAGAATAAGCTTTTTCAAGGAACATTATTATTCATATATTAATTATCTCTATGTTGTCATGTGTTATCTTGGCAGCTATATTTTAACTTCAAGGAGAAGGGTGATTTCTGCCTACTTAAACACAGAACTTTATTGAAAACAGGACATGACTCAAATCGACATCAGTAACACCAGAACAACAATCAAAAGGGTAGCTTACTTATGATGGCTCAATTCACTGTAAGTTTAAATACTAAATTCACAATCTGGACAAAAACAAATATCAACAAATGTGCTTTCAGTTTTAGTATTCGTTTGGCATCAGAAGATAGATCCAGCTCATACAAAGTTGGACAAAGTTAGTATCAGCATTAAGGATGTACATTACAACATAGAACCAACTTTGAAAACATTATTCAAGGATCATAACTCAGGAACATAAGGATAATCAGAGCCAAGTAACTAATCATACTCATTTTTTTGGTCTGCCTCGGGGTCATTTTTATGGTCTATTTTGCCTTGCAGTTCCTTAGCAAATTTCTCAATTTCATGGAATGCAGAAGTAAGTGGCTCAAGACTGAAATCATCATCAGTGAACACCACCTCTTTTTTTATATTGTTACCAATATTCTCAAGCATTGCTAGAACAACTTGAATATTATTTGTCTCTTTCCTGCTAAAAAGGCCCATCAATTCTGACACTGCTTCAGCATTGAGTAGTTCTTTTGTCATGACAGGATTTTCAGACAAATTCAACAGCATTTTCAAAACATGAAACCTCGTTTCAGTATTGCCTGTGGCTAATAACAAAAGAAGCCCAGATATATACCTGGCAACCAGTGTGTGATAGCCAGTGGCTCTAGTGAGGTGTCTAACCATCTTTATTCCAGATAACTGCTCAGGGGAATCCAAGCTATAAGCAAGAGTTTCCTCACATACCTGATATACATATGTCTGAATTATGTTTAGATTTGGGTAAGGTGGAGCCATGTGAATCATATTCTCTAAAAACCTTGTCCTAACTTGGGAGGAGGGATAATTGAGCAAGGTTTCAATAAGTGAGACAACACCTGAATCACGAATGAAATCATAAGCATATTGAGAAGTAGTTCTCATACCCATTGCAATTTTAGATATTTCATGAATACAAGGCTCTCGAATTTTGTCCATTAATAGGAGTTCTTCTTCAAACTCTTCAGGACCAATTTTAAATTCACACTGTATGCAGCTGCAGGAGCAACTCTCAGGCTCTGCACTCTCCCTGGTCCTAAGATGCTCCCAAATTTGCACGACTGACCAGTAGAATGGATCATATTGAAATGAGAACTTGGGGTCAGGTTGATCAGGCTGAAGCAAAGATTCCTGGTCTTCCCCTTCTAGGCTCAGTTCCATGTGCTTTGGCTTTCCTCCAAACATTTCAGAGAATAGGAATGCTGCTTCTTTTGAAAATCTAAAGAGGCTTGGGGATGGGAAGCCAACCCTACCCCATGGGCCAGGCTTGAACTGAACAGTAACTTCCTCCCAGCTCTGGGGCCTGTGTGAAGCATCAGGCTCCTGCTCAACTGAACATCTGGACTTGGAAATGGCCCTGTACACAGGGCTAGGATCTGATTCAAAATGGGTCTCATCTCCTGCCCAAAACCAGGACCCCACGATGGCCTCATCCTCCTCAGCTATTGTCCTGAACTCAGAGTTGGTTCCATCACCAGGCCTGTTATTGTCCTCGTTTTTAGCCACAAACCAGGACCCAACAACTGCCCCTTCCTCATTTTCTGGCCTAGACTCAGAGGTGGCCCCAGTTTCAGTCTCATTAATGTCCTTGTCTCCAGATAAGAGCCAGGACTCAACAATCATCTCTTTATCATCCTCTGGCTTAGACGCACAGCGTGTTTTGGCTTCTACATTGACTTCTTTTGCATCCCAGAACCAGGATTCAAAAATGGTTTCCTCTCCAGACCTTGATGTGGTCTCTTCTACTGCCTGAGGTCTAATGTCTATACTCTCTTCTTCAGCCCAGAACCAGGACCCAACAATGATTTCCTCCTTTTCAGCTCCATGCTTGGAATCAAAACTAGCCCCTGCCTCGAGACTGGTCTTTTCTTCAGCCCAGAACCAGGACTCAACAATGACTTCCTCCTCTCCAGCTTTTGGACTGTATTTGCTGCAAATATTAGCCTCGTTCCTAATGGCCTCTTCCCTGGCCCAGAACCAAGACCCAACAAAAAGTTCTTCTTCAGCTGCCAGCCTGTCCTCTTCTCTAGCCTCTGCTTCTGTTTTAAGCCTGTCTTCCTCCCTAGCCCAGAACCAAGAATCAATAATGTCTTCCTCTTCAATATCCAGCCTGGATTCTTCTCTGTTTGCAGACTCTATAATGGCTTTATCCCCTTTCCAGAACCAGGATGTGATCATGGTCTCCTCTTTGGTAGGTGGCTTGGCTTCTTCTTCAGCCCTATCATCTGTACTGCTTTCTTCCACAGCCCATAACCAGGGACCTACAATGGTCTCTGGCCCTGTATATTTTATGGACCAGAACCAAGAATCAACAATGTCCTGTTCGTCCTCTAGCCTAGACTCCCAGCTGCCTTCGTTGGCAGGGAACATACAGGGACCTTCTCCTGACCAGAAACCAGACTCACTGTTAATCTCTTCAGCAGCTGTGATAAATTTACACTGGGCACCAGCAGCATACTTCATACAGATCTCTTCAGTGGTCCCAAACCAAGAGGATGTAATACTCTTTTCCTTGTCCTCCAGGCTAGACTTACTCACTTCAGCCCTCCCACAAGCTTCTACTCCAGGCCAGAACCATGACCCAATAATGGGCTCCTCCTCCTCAGTCCCTGGCATAGTATCACAGTTGACTTCTGCCCCAGAATCCATGTGGGCCTGGTTTCCAGCCCAAAACCAAGGCCCAAATATTGTCTCCTCTTCAGCTCCTGGCCTGGCCTCTTCTCTGAACTCAGCCACTGTACTGATTTCTTCTCCAGCCCAAAACCAGGGGCCAATGACCTCTTCTTCCTCAGACTTTGGCCTGGACCCACAGTTGGCCCCAACCCCAGCTTCCATACTGGCCTCATCACCGACCCAAAACCAAGACCCAAAAATGGTCTCTTCTTCAGCCTCTAGGTTGGTTTCTTCATTAGCCCAGCAAAAACTGGCAATGACCTTTTCTTTCTCATCTGTTGGCACTGATTTGGAAGTGGCATCAGCCTCAGTTTCCACACTGGTCTTTTCTCCAGTTCCAAGCATGGAACTGCCAATAGGCTCCTGCTCAGTCTGTGGTCTGAATGTACCACTGGTTTCTTCTTCAGTCCAGAACCAACTGCCAACAATGGAATCATCCTCCACTTGAGAACCGGATTTGACAGTGGCCCCACCAACTATGCTGGAGTCTTCCGCAGCCGAGAACCAGGCCCCGGTGAGGAACTCTTCCTCTGGCCTGGCTTCTTGCTTGGCCCTAGCTCTGGCCTTGATTTTGGCTTCTTCCTTTACCACTGCTCTGGCCCTGACCTTTTTCTTGGACTTGGGCTTGGCCAAGTTATTAGCCTTCTCTCCAGGCCAGAACCAGGGCTCTTTTTTGACTACATCCATAGACCCAGACATGAAATCAATGGAAGTTTCTTGCTTGGCCCTGTGCCTGGTGCTGACATTGGCCCCCTTCCTGGCTCGGGGTTTGTGCCTACCCTCCTCTCCAGCCCAAAACCAGGATTTGACACTGTCGTCACATTCAGACCCAGAACTGGATTCAGATACTTCTTTCTTAGACCTAAACCAGGACCTACTATTGGTCTCTTCCCTAGGCCTAGACCGGATACTGGTCTTTTCTCTGACCCAGAACCAGGAATTCTTGATAGATTCATCTTCAGAACCAGAACTGGAGGCAACATAGAGTTCCCAACTGGTTTGGGGCCTAGACATAGCCTCTTCTTTGGCCATGTGCCTAGACCTAGTACTGGCTTTTACCCTGTCTCTAGGATGAAGCCTTGTACTGACCTCTTCTCTACTCCAGAACCAGGAGTTCATAAAGGATCTATCCACCCATCTGAAATCACAATTGTGAAAGTTCTCCTTTTTGGATGTAGGCCTGGGATGGCACCAAGACCCCACATTGGTCTCCTCCTCTGACACAAGCAAATGCTGGATTCGTGATTGGGACTTGACCTTAGTGCCAGGAAAGGACTCGGCATCCGTACTGGCCAGTTCCCTAACTATAGATGAGATCTTAGGTTTCGCAACTGACCCAGACTCAGTACTGATCAGTGACCAGGCTATAGCATTGTTTTGGGACACTCCCTCTGTCTTCTGTAGGACCTCAGCATCAAACTCAGTCTTGGCCCATGAAGAGGTTTCACCCATGGACCTTTCTACAGTGATTGCCTTGGCCTCACTCTTCGGATGTGTCTTAGTTACTGCCACGGTCTCAATTTTGGGCCTTGCTCCAAGCATTACCTGGGCCTGGGTCCTAACCTTTGGTCTGACCACCATTAGGACTTCATTCTCTCTTTCAGCCCCACTGGCAACCTCTTTGCCAGGCTTCTTTTGAGGCTTGGCCTGGACACCAGTCTCAATCTCAGCCCCAGTCATAGTACAGTTACAGAGAAGACCTGAATAACTACAACTATCCCAGTCTCAGCTTCTACCACAGATTTCTCACAGTTTTGTATCTTCACACTCTAATTTTTTGATGACTCAGGTGATACAGTTGGAAAGAAAAGTTAGAGCCAATCACCAGTCCAGCAGTCAATAAGCCTCCTTTCCAATCCCAGCCTCAGTCAATATTACAGTCAGAGTGAAGAGAAAACACAACCAAGCTGGGAGAGGATGGATGGTTCCTGGGTAGGTACACACCTGTTGAAGGTAGTGCTCAGCAGCAATTCCAACACCACCAGAGCTGCCACTGGAAGTCAATCTGGGAAGTGAGAATGACATGGAGGTTTGAGTCGTTTCCAACTGTCTCACTCCATGCAAAAACTCACACAGAGAGACTAGACCTTAAATGCTTGGTGGGAAAGTTAGGCTATTAAAGTCTATCACCTTCATTTTGTCTACAATTTTTATCCCTAGAGCTGCCATATTACTTTGCCTGTTATAAAATAGGTATGAAGTTGGTGGAAAAGTATCTTGGCAATGAGAGAGGCTGAGGAGCCCCAAGGCCAGACCCTAGTCACTGCTGGACTTATGCTGGTCTCTTCTACCCCACCCAAAAGCTGTACCCACTCCCATACCAACCTGCACTGATGTAGCACAATTTCTTGCTCCTTTCTTTGATTCCAGTGGTGTCAAACTCTACAGCAGCCTGTAGGCTATCCTGAGAACAAGTAAACATATAATAGAGAATGGAGCCTAACTGCTAGAAAGACAAGTGAGAACCCTGACCCCGATACAAACATCTTTCTCTTTTAAAGGTCTAATATGCCTAATATTTTCTGTCTCCTGGTCTCTACTCTCAAGTATTTCTCTCCCATTCACAGCCCAGTCCACACCTACTCCAATATTCCTAGTATACCCTGCAGGAAATGCGAGGGTTTCTGTGGCAGTGTGCAAACTTGACATGGAGTAGGTGAGGTAGAGAAGGCCCTGCAACCACTTGGATCAAAGATATCTGCCATATTACTCTGTAGCTGTCTCCTGTGTTGCCCCTCTTTGCACAAACCTCCAGAGATTTGAACCGGACTCCTCCTCCTTTCCTTCCTTGCAGAAGTGACCAGACTTAAAGCAGGCCTATGGAAAAACAGATGAAAAGGTAAGACAGTCAAGAAATAAAAGCAGCAACTGAGTACTTGGGGGACAGACAAACACCACAAACACAGGAGTTCCCAAGTTACCTGCCTTTTAACATGTAAGAGTTCCATTAGGTAGACTATTCCCTTTTAACTTAGGCCATCTGGACCAGGTTTCTGGATAACCCCTCAACATTATATCACACTCCTCTTACTCTCTTCTTCAATTCTGAAGATTCACCACTTGTTGTTCACCTCCTTTGTGCTGCACAACAAACTGGGGGAAGAGCACCCACATATTCTAGTTTGTGTAGTGGTACTTGTATTTATGACTTCTCTCGCACCTTTATCTCCCAGTTCAGCTTTTCCACCTCCAATTCTGGATAGAGGAGAGAGAGGACGGCAAGGGAGGTATTTAGAAACCAGGTAGAAAGGAGAATTTTAGAAAGTATTCCTGGATGCCTGACCTGCGCTGGTCGCACTCACCCCACCCCGATTCAGATGTCCAGTCAATGGCTGCTGCCCACCCTCAACCCCCCATTCCCCACACACCTTCAGAAAAACAGGTCGTTTTCCCATTCCTCGTTTTCCTCAAGCCTCTCCTCTATAGATGCACCCCATGGCCTGAAATTGCCAGACCTACTGCACAGACAGGAGACTTTGGCATCAAAGAGGTGCCTATGGGAAGGGACAGCACCCGGCACGCGGGGCCCTACAGGGACCTTGGCAGAATCATGGCCCGGGCTGCTCCCATCCTGGCTCCCTCTGCCACTTCGTCCATAGCAGCCTCCCGCACAGCCCTCTCCCCGCACAGGCACCGTAGAGTGCGGGGCGCAGGCACCAGGAAAGCCCGGCGGAGACTAGTCCGCGCCGTACGCCTCCCCAGCATCCGAGGGAACCCCAACCCCCCGACCCCGCCTGCACCGGTCGCTGCTGTCTCAGCGCCAGGGATCCTCTGGCGCTGCGCACTTCTCTAAGGGTTCCCGCTTCGACCCGCTCGCCTTCCCGTCCTCAGGCTGCCAGGGATAGGCTGTGAGCTGGTCATCGCCCCGCGACACCCTCACTTGCCTTCGGAGGCGCAAGGTCCCGGTGGTCGTCCTCCCACTCCGGTCGCAGTTTCTCTTTCGCTTCCCACCGCTCGGCGTGCGGGTAGAACAGCAAAGAGGCGTGTGGCCCACTGCACCGCGGCGCCAAACCCAGCAGAGGATGTGCAGGCTGCAGCACCGACCACTCGCTGCAAGGGTGTCGGGAAGTGGGGGGCGGAGGGATATGGCAATAATGGGCTTGATGCCCCGCACCCACCTCCCGCCAGGCCCAGCATAGTTCCGACCCACAGGGGGCGGGGCCAGGAAGAACGCCAGCCTGAGGGGCGGGGCCTCGCCAGCCCTCCACCCCCCACCCCGTGGGGTGACCCCCCCCTCCCCCCCCCCCCCCGCCACGCTGCTGGTCCTGCAGCATAAGGGGGTCACGGGCGGCGCGGCTCGGGCCAGTCGGGACGGGTCGCACTGCAGGGAGCAGCGGATGGATTCAGACCGTCCTGCAGTGTATGTGTGAACCCCCACACTGTTCGGTGTCCGCCCCCTCCCTTCCCCCGTCACGCCGGCCATCCTTCTTGAGTGCGGGTGGCAGGGTAGCTGCTTTCACCTTCAGGGGCCGCGGGCTGGAGGAAAGTGGGAGGGGGCGCCCGTGGAGGCCGAGCCCCTGCCCCTCTTCTAAGGGAGGGCAGCCCCTGATAGACCCCTGGCTGAGGAGACAAACCACTTGTCTGCGCCAGGGCCCTCATTCTTTCTGCCACACTGCTGTTGTCTCAGTCGCTGTGGTGGCACACTTTACCATTTCACTGTCCCCACAGTTGCCCAGGAAAGAGGACCTTTCCCTGACAGGACCCGCACCTGCTCAGACAATCCTGTTTCTCACCCCACAGCCAGGGGTCAGGCACCACGTAGGGACAGGCCTGGTTCTTCCTGGCTCCTGTCATGTCTTCTCTTGCAGGGGATTCCAAGGGCTCATCATCTTTGGCAGGGTAGGAATATGCCAAGGATTAGGACTAATTGGGATCTTACACATTTGCCATACACACCAGTCTACTTCCCCCAGCCATTCTTTGGAGAAGGCCCCACCAAACACTTAAGAGAGAAACCTGCTGTTTCTTGAATCCTCTGATTCCTGCACTTCTACATCCTCCCTGTAGTCTCCATCCGCTTCATTTGTGCTCCGTTGGGCAAAGAGCAACCATGGTTATAAACAACTCTGGTTGAGCACAAAACTGCTGGCATTGTTGCCCATTTTAAAACCCAACTAAATGGCACCCTCATTGTGGTAGGCTGAATAAAGATCTCCCAAGGATGTCCATGGGCTTCCCAGTGGCGCTAATGGAAAAAAACCCACCTGCCAATGCAGGAGACATAAGAGACCGTTTTCGTATTTGCAACCTTCAGGACTGTAAGATAATATGTTATTGTTTTGTTTTTTTTTAAACCATCAACTTTGCAGTAATTTGTTACAGTCGTAGTGGGAAGCAAATTCTATCACCATCCTGATAAAGTCCATTCCCCTTCACTTTCTTGAATTGGACTTGCGCCCCCAAGAGGATCAATTTGGGGGCTCATCTCTCATCACTATGACTACCCTCTTAAGTGCCTTCTGTCTTTGCTAAAGAAGAGAAATTTTGCAGTCATCTTTGAGGTTCCTCTTGGAGAAAGTCCCTATTCTTTGAAAATCACTGATGCTTACCAAGATGGAAAGGAAACCTTATTCACAGCACAGCAGAGGATGAGATGGTTGAATGGCATCATTCGACTCAATGGACATGAGTTTGAGCAGACTCTGGGAGATAGTGAGAGATGGGGAAGCCTGGTGTGTTACAGTCCATGGGGTCACAATCAGTTGGACATGACTGAGCAACTGAACAACAAAAAATCATACTACAAATTTTCATATATTTTCATATCAGCTTTTACTTGTTATTAGATATTTATTGTAACTGCACAATATTTCAGTGATAGGAAAAAATCTAGAGATGATTCTAAACTGTATCTAGAGACAACAAATGTCAATTTCCATAGGAAAGTCTTTCACTGTGCCCTTTCAATTACCTTAGCTGAATTGTGGATTATGTTTTCTTTGTTCCAAAGTATACGCTCTCTTGGATGAATGCCAGGTTTGAAGAAAGGTGTCTGAGCTCTGCTGGGATCTCTGGGTGTGTGTTAATCTCTTTGCCACTCTGAACTGTTGCTTCTTGTTGTTAAAGTGACTGGTGCCTTTCATTTATCAACAGATATATATGAGTGTCTACTTTATCCTAGTCACTAGACATGCAGTAAAAAAAAAAATATATCTCTGTTCTCTTCAGTTTACATTTACTTGTATTTTCTATTTTATTTAGATTCCTACCTAAAATTTTATGGTCATGTCAATGCCAGCTTCTCTGGTAATTTCCAGATGCTGGGATATTAATCCCCAAAACATTTACTGGCAGGGGAGTGGATACTGTGAGACTATGAAGTACATTTTGGACAATTTGTTCTAAATTCACTTACAGAAGAGACACTATTGCTGTTAACATATATTGGAATAGAAAAGTCCTATTTCATGCTTTTTATGTTAGTTCTTAGACCGTCATGTTTAAAATCAAAGAGAAAATAAAAGATTTAAGCAGGATGCTGACCTATGTCTGTCTGACTGTTAAATAATATTGATTTGTTGTTGTTTTTCTGTCGCCCAGTCATATCTGACTCTTTGCGACCCCATAAACTGCAGCACGCCAGGCCTTCCTGTTCCTCACCATCTCCCCAAATTTGCCCAAGTTCATGTCCATTGCATTGGTGATGCCATCCAGCCATTTCATCCTCTGATGCCCTCTTCTCTTTTGTCCTCAATCTTTCCCAGCATCAGGAATTTTTTCAACGAGTCAGCTGTTCACATCAGATGACCAAAATACTGGAGTTTCACCTTCAGCATTAGTCCTTCTGTTAGGTAGTTAGAATAGGAAAAAGGAGTCCAGAATGGCAGTGGCTAAAAGACAAGGAAGGGGAAAGTCCTTGAAAATAGAACAAAGGAAGGTCCAAAGACCAGAGTGAGGACCTCAGGTAGAACAAACAGTACTCCTGGCTAGCCCAATTTACACAGGGCAGGCCCAGGGGGAGAACAAAACATATAAAAATAGGAGCCAAAGGGTGGGGCGGGGGGGGGTCTCTCTCCCACACGCATGTGTACATGCGTGCTCTCTCTCTCTCTGTCTTTCTCTCATCTCTTCAGTTCTTTTGGGTCGGCATGCCTTCACGCCTCGAAGATGTGTTTTCCTTTATTTTTTAAATAAAACTGAGCTGTAACACATAGTTGTAACACTGTCCTAGAGCTGTGATGTGCCGAGGGCTTTAATATCCATTGCTTCAAATTTTTGTTGTGATGAGACAGAACCAAGAAAATTACACATTTCCCTGGCATCTCTGGTGCTGTGACTTGGATTTAACCTGGCTGAAACAACCTCAGCGCGGCCCCTGCGAGGAGGAGGCCAAGCACAGCAGGAGCCCAACTTGGTGAAATCTCCCTTGGTAGAAGCAGAAGGCAAAGAAAACCCAGCACGGGGGGAAGTGACAAGAAGCCCATCATGATGGAAACCGGGACAGCAAAAAACGAACTCAGCAGAAAGCTCACATGGCTCAGTCTCAGATTCGAGAAGACCTCCAGTTAAGGTAGGAGGTCCTTGCTCCTATGACTGGAGGAACATATGCCTAATGAAATCTTAATTCCTTTACAATCTCTCATTTCTTGTTTCCTCGAACAGGTGAGTGGCAGTGGGTGCACATGAGGGACTCTGGAGAGGCTACTCCTCAGTATGTCCCCAAAGCTCCACTCTCTGCTGAGCCCCAGTAGCTGTTACCCAAGCTGGTGGGAGTTCTGTCCTTAATCTTCTTTGTACTAAGGATCAGGCCAATGAAAACTGTGAGCACAGGTCAGGTATTTAGCAGATTTTGTGGCAGGCTATGAAGGGGATTCCTTGGCACGTTTTTCCCACTGCTTTTTCCTCCCGTCCTTCAGCTCCTCTCTCATGGAACTTGAGCCCAACCAAAACCCATGATGCCTGGCTTCAGGACCTAATGAAGTTCATTGCAAAAATTCAGTGAGAGACACAGCGATAGGTAAGAGGTTGATTTGTTAGGATTCAGAGTACTCTGCAGGGTGTAGGCCATTGCAGAGGGCAAGGGCTCCAGCCAGAAATGCAGCCTGGCTAGGTTTTTTGAGCTGGGTGAATTCATACGCTAATGAGTGGGAAGATCATCCCAACCATTGGGGAACCACCATCAACTGTCTTTTGACAGTGCCTTGGAGAAGGAAATGGTAACCCACTCCAGTATTCTTGCCTGGAAAATCCCATGGATGGAGGAGCCTGGTAGGCTACAGTCCATGGGGTCGCAGAGAATGGGACACGAATGAGTGACTTCACTTTCACTTTCTGGAGCTTTCCTGCCACCTCTGGGTGTGTCATTTAGCTTACAGATCAAGGATTAAGGTTTACTTGAATTTGACTTGTCATCTTGGACCCAATTGATCTTGATTGGTTTATGTTATGCCCTTGGGCTATGCCATTCTTTCAAAAGTTGTGCCCTGCCCCCTTTCCTCCTGTTTCATGTTCTTTTCCTGAGCCCCGTCCAGGCCCACAGTGTTGCCTCTACAATCTTCTGGAGGGACAACCAGAAAATAGCTAGCCCTTGGGAGGGAAATACTGTATAATATCCAGTCTCTAGATATTCAGGCCTTCATCTTCCATGTTTCCTACAACATGTACAACATCAGCATCCCTCAGTGAACCTGCTAGGGTGGGCAACAGGCACACAATGCCTGCTAAAAGTCCATCTGTTGGCATCCCTTCAAGGGCAACTGGGCTTCCAGAGATAATGTTTGCCACTTTGGGAATTGGCCCTGCAGGCCATTTGGGCCCAAACCCTTACCACCCTTCTCCTAAAGTTACAAACATAACCCCAAATCAAATCTCCACTCCACTTTTATGGAGCATCTGGTCTGTTGCCTGTTACCAATTTGTTCTTAAGCCATTTACTAACTCCTACAACAAGGACCCTGCCCCTTTGTTGCTCCACCCCACTTATTATTAAAATACTCTTAATGCCCCTAACAGGGCAGATAACCCACTCCTTTGTCATTACTTCTGTTATTACCTAAATTGGGTCTTTGACAATGAAATGTTTACATTGGAGACACCCTAGCCTGCTCTTATGGAGGACTAGGAGAGGAAATCAGTGACTTCTAATCTCATAAAGCAGTAAGAAGATAAGGCTTATGACAGGTTCCCAGTCTCAGGTCACAGGCTTGGATTGCTTTACATCATGATATCGATTCCCATCTGCAGTGAACAAACTGGCAATAAGGTAAAACTGGTCACGCTGGAGACATTGGGGATGCCCAACTCCAGTCCAGGGGTCCCAGGAGGTCAACTTGCCTTCACCTGCCTAGGGATCCAATGCTCAGGAGGTCGACCTGTC
>NC_057419.1:89510109-89642112 GCF_019320065.1 Cervus canadensis
GGACTCTCAGGAGTCTTCTCCAGCACCACAGTTCAAAAGCATCAATTCTTTGGTGCTCCACCTTCTTTACGGTCCAGCTTTCTCAACTATATGTGACCACTGGGAAGACCATAGCCTTGACTATATGGACCTTTGTCAGCAGAGTGATGTCTCTGTTTTTCAATACACTGTCTAGGTTTATCATAGCTTTCCTGCTAACAAGCAAACATCTTCTAACTTCATGGCTGCAGTTACCAGCCGCAGTGATTTTAGAACCCAAGAAGGGGAAATCTGTTACTACTTCCACCTTTTCCCCCTCTATTGGCCATGAAGTAATGGGGCCAGATACCATGATCTTAGTTTTTTTAGTATTTAGTTTTAAGCCAGCTCTCCCACTCTCCTCCTTAACCCTCAAGAGGCTCTTCAGTTCCTTTTCATTTTCATGTAAATACTGAATTTGTGAAAGTCACTCAGTTGTGTCTGACTCTTTGTCATGGGGTCCCATGGTGTATACAGTCCATGGAATTCTCCAGGCCAGAATACTGTATTTACTTCTCTGTATTTAAAAATACTGTATTTACTTCCTTGTAAAATGGATTCTCCTGTGAATGCAACACCCACAGTTCCACCCTCCAGTTGCAAAAGTGGCAGACACAACTTATATGCCTCACACAGGGCTATCACACAGCCTACCAACACCTCAGCCTCTATTCTACACTGTTTTGGCTCAGGCAATCGTACTGGTTCCCATTTAGTATGCCCAATTAACACTGCTTGAAGGGCGGATTTACCTGCCTTCTGTTTTACACTACTAGGTATGGGAAATATTCATCAGTCAGATAAAATGTCCATCCCCAAAATACAGTGAAGTAAAAAGGAAAAAAAAAAAAAAAGATGCAATCACTTCACATGAAACCTGTTAAAGTATATCAATTCTCCTACAAAGTTTTATCTTAACTTCATCAACCCTTACATTCATAACTGTAGCCTCCCTTAGGACTTCATCAATGGGTTTTTTTTTTGGGGGGGGGGGGTTGGTTTTACAATACTATGTAAGAGAAGCATTCCCCAGTGAGACATAATTTCCATTCCTAAAAAAAGATTTGGGTAACATTCCAACTTTCATAATTTAATTAACCCTTACACTTATATGTTCTCTCAATTGAACTGCAGCCTGAGTCAAGGTTTCATCAATGGATTTTGGTACCAGTTTGTAGACTCCTGTATCAGGGAGTCTTGGCATCTTTTCGCCACCATCTGACTATTTTATCCAAGCTTATGCAAAAGGCTTTAGATACTTAGCAAGAGCCAAGGGACTTTATAAGTCATAAAGTCTTATGTATAAGACATAAAATGTTATATGTCTTAAATCTTATATGAGATTTGTCAATATTATATTGATTGTCTTACTATTGCCCTAAGTGATTGGTCAAATTTCTCATTGTAATTTGTTTTCTGGCTTTCAAATTTTCTCCAAATTGTAAACAGAGCTGACTTATCTGGGGCTATTTAATGTTGGGAGGGCAGCAAGTCCATTGGTAGTGCTGTATTAAAATCTCTGTGTTAAGCCCACCAATATCTGTTTTATTCATTCCACTCATTAATTACTATCTAAAGATTTCCATTCTGCTATGAGTAATTCATGCTTCATTTTCAATGACTTAGAATATGATAAAATATACCCAACATGAAGATTAGACTGACGAAAATTTCTTTCTGTGAGGATTCAGAAGGCATTTTTCTAACTGGCACAAGGCCACAAAATCAGCATTATGAATCCCAATGAACACCATGCTGCAGGTGATTGGCTGTGCTGAGGTAGTCAAGTGAAGAAAGCACAAGATAACTGAGAGCAGATGATAGGTTTTTTGTATCTATATCTTGGGAGCTTATGGGCCCAGGGTTACCTTTAGGGGACCCAGGGTTTGGGGAAAAAATCAGAATATGTGTCTTTCCTTCTTCATCATTTGTATCTAGAGCAAATCAAGTTGAAATTAATATTTGTGTTGCCTTTAGGGAGGTGAGCCTAGTTGGAAGTAAACCAACCAGGAGCAATCAGAAGCAGGATATTGAAAGAGGCCAAGACTACTTTTATATTTTCAGCCTCTCGGCATATGAAAAATGTAAGAAAGCCAAAAGAAGAGGGTTATACAAATAAGCTCAGGTTAACAACTTATATAAAAGTATCTAATTTATTAGAATAGGTCCTGCATTGGTCTCTTTCTTTCTTGCTCTCTCTCCCTCTCTTGCTCATAGCATAGGGATTTTGTTTGTTTGTTTGTTTGCAAATCTCAATACACATCATTCAGCAAAGGGCAAGCACCTTCTCCACTGTGTTATTCCCATCTCTATCAGAATTGGAATTAGACATGCTAAAGGTCACAGAGCAGAAATCTGTTGTATTTAAATAGACATTAGGCCATGAATGTAACACTTAAAGTAATTTGGTCCAGACAGAAAACACCTGTCCATGTTGTGAATCCAGATGGGGGAAGCGGGCAATCTCAGGAGAGTCATAGGACTAAGAAGACCAATTATCTCAGAAGCCAAATCTTCTGAAATAAATTGTCTGAGGAATTGACCTTTGAAAGCCTCAAGATCTATTGCAGTTTGCTTAAAAATGTTTCACCCTTGATACTTCAAAATCTCATTTCCACTTTTGTTATTCTCTCCCTCCCTCTCTTGCTTTAATGGTAATAAAGGAGACATTATTTATCACATCAAACATATTAAATTTTCAACCCTAGAAAGTAAATCCATTTCAAGTGTGTTTTCCCAAATGACTATAGTTTCTTGAAAGGCAGACAAAGGGGAGGCTGAGCCATTGGCAAGGAAGCTGGGGAAGGAAATAAAAGAAGCCTAAGTCAGAAGCTGGGCCTGGCCTTTCTAAGCAGACAGACTTTCCAGAAGTGACCTCTGTATTGCAGCAAGTTGTCTGGACTCCATGTGACAATGGCAGGGATGATCAAAAACCAGGTGCCTAGTGAACTATGGAAAGGATGGGGAAGTAAGTGGAAGATTACTTTAAAAAATATATCAGTACAGAAGCAATATTGTAAAAACAAGATCATAGGAATAAAAATATCCCTCACAATTTCACTACATAATACTACATTTTTAATGTGTACTTTATATACACACAATTTTATAAAATTGTAAAAATAATGAAGATACTCATGTGCTCTGTTTTTATGTAATATTATATCATAAATGGTTCCTCATACTGATAATTTCTAGTGGCTGTACAATATTCTTTTAAGGCTATCATGATTTAACTAGTCATGGGTCATTTAGGTCATTACAAATTCTTCTGCTATTATAAACAATGTTGTAAAGAACATCTAATTGCATAGCTTTTGTATCTTCTTGAATTATTTCCTCAGCATAAATTCCTGGCAGTTAAATTACTGGGTGAAAGAATATAAACATTTAAATTTTTCTTGAAAATTCTGCCAAACTGTTTTCAGAAAGGACTGGAATAATTGACTAATTTCACCACAATCTTGCCAGAAAACTGGGGCAAAAAATCTTAATTAAATAGGCAAAAATGTTACCTCATTATAGCTTTAAGTTTAACTTTTCTGATTACTTCCAAGATCAAACATATCCACATATATTAATTTGTTAGTTACATTTTCTCTTCTGAGACTGCCTTTTCTTTTTTGTTGTTGTTGTTAGCCATTTATCTACTGGGGACTTGTAAATTTTCTAATTACAAATCTGAATAGTTTAAATAATATAGGAAATATCTTCCTGTCATATTTTTATCAAGTTTTGCTTTTGTATTTGAGGTACTTTCTTAAGCAGGAGAGAAAAAGTGTGGTGTGCATACGATTTTATCTTCAATCTTTATTGAGGCTGGCTCTTCATTGTGGCATTTATAATTCAGTGTATAGGATGCTGAATTAAACACCAAAAAGAATATCCTGAAAAGAATGTAATAAAGAATTACAGTTTGGGAATCAAGAGAAAATGCAATTTGAATCTGGGGCAACATGTGGTTGATATTCTTAATTTTCAAGTCTTAAATTTTATCTCAGTCCTTTTAGTGTCAAAACTGTGCTAATTTAGTGAAACCATGTTTTGGTGAAAATAAAACTGAATTGCAGTGAGTAGAGGTGTTCAAATTGTGGGATCTTCCACAGCATGTGAAAAACTACAACTGTCCAACAGTCAGAATTCAAAATCTCTAATCCTGTGACCTTAAATCTGACTTGGGTAAGAGAAATCATAGAAGATGATTCTATAGACTATTTCTCTATTTTTTAGGCAAATCCTGAAAGAGGCCATGTTTTTGCTACTTTTTAATTTTATTTACAATGTTTTCATGTTTGTATTAGAACTTGATCAATTTCTGAAAAAGAAGAAAAGAGTCATCGTTGAAGGATGTTGGATGGGTCCCTGCCACCCTTAGGAGTACATAGTTGCTGAGGGAGTTTGTCAAAATTTATCTTTCTGTTTTTGGGCTCTGTCATTAATTCTAATAGCTCATAGCAGCTGTGCCCCACCCTCTCTCACTTGTTCTGCAATTTTTGAGCGTGAGAAAAATAAATGAAGAAAGATTTATAAGTAGAGGGACTGTTGCTGGCAGATGGTGAAAATAACTGTGTCAGGAGATGGGATAGGTGTATTTAAGAGCAGTTCATAAGAAAAACCTTAGCACTTGATATTCAACATTGAAAAAACACATTGGCATCTTTTATTTTATTATTAAAACATCTTTTTAAAACAAGGACTAATAGTGTAAATTAAGATGGTGCAATGATAAAGAATCACCTGCCAATGCAGGAGATGCAAGAGACCTGGTTTCGATCCTTGGGTCAGTAAGATCCTGTGGAGGAGGAATTGGCAACTCACTCCAGTATATTTTGCTTGGAGAATCCCATGGACAGATGAGCCTGGTAGACTACAGTCCAAGGGGTCACATGGAGTCAGACATGACTGAGCATGTACAACGTGCAGTCTTACAGAATAAGAATTTCTACAAACATAGTCTATTCATGTTCTACAAATGCTGTGTAATAAATTTTCATTGTTTTCCTGACTCATTTACTTTACTGTCCTCCTTCCCATAATTCAGATCTTGTCACCATGCACCGTTTTCCTTTCCTATCATAGTCCTAAATTTCTCTCTCTAGCTTAGCTTTCTTTACTGAGCTCTCAGAATATATCTCTAGCTCTTTCTGTTTCCACTGAATGTTCTGGAGATCATTTAAACTTATCCTATCCCTACCCAAGCTCACAATCTTGTACAAATTTGAACCTCTTCCAGTGCTCCCAATCTCGTTCACCTAGTGCAAGCCAGAAACCTTGAAATTATGTCTGAATCCTCCCACACCCTCACATTTCATAGCCAGTCAATTACAAAGTCTTACTAACTCTACTTTTTGATGTTTCCAATCCAATCATTTCCATCCAGTTCTGCAGTCACTTTCTTAATCCATGTCTTTATAATCTCTTACTTGGACTGTTGCAAAAGTTTCCTGCTATAATTCCTTTCTCCAAACATTCCTCCCCCAAATTGAAACCAGCCTGGTTTTTGCAAAAGGTGAATCTGATCATTTCACTATCTTGCTTACAGATCTTTGATGGCTACTCATTGTCTTTGGCATGGTTTGAAGACCTGGTTTCTGTCTCTCCTTCAGGCCTCATTTTCTACTAAATTGTGCTACGTATCTTATGACCCTGCTGCTGCTAAGTCGCTTCAGTCGTGTCCAGCTCTGTGTGACCCCATAGACAGAAGCCCACCAGGCTCTTCCGTCCCCGGGATTCTCCAGGCAAGAACACTGGAGTGGGTTGCCATTTCCTTCTCCAAAGCATGAAAGTGAAAAGTGAAAGGGAAATCCCTCAGTCATGTCCAACTCTTAGCGACCCCATGGACTGCAGCCTACCAGACTCCTCCTTCCATGGGGTTTTCCAGGCAAGAGTACTGGATTGGGATGCCATTGCCAGTCACACTTAAATGCTCTCTATATTCCAGGTACTCTATACTTCCTTACATCTCCATGTTCAATTATACTCTCCTCCGGAACTCCTTCCTCATCCCCATCCCCCATGAAATTAGGCATTTCCTCTTCTTTGCTTCTATAGAAGATTGTGCATAATTGAATATAGCCATGTTCCATAGAGTTTGAATGTCTTATATGATATTTGTTTTCTATACTTTTTGAGTGCAGAGACTGGCATTTATTTTATATCCTCCTTCACTAATATGGTAGTCCTTAGAAATTCTGTTTGCTGAATGAATGAAGGATAAATAAATAATATTCTTTATCTTTTTAGCTACTTTTTCTCCTGGTTCTTTAATTTTTGGGCATTGGAATTTCCATTTTCCCCTCAGAGGGTTTTAATATTCATAACCGTGATTATTTTACCTTTTAAATTCCCTTTCCTTTTAATAAGACTCTGAAACATTTTAAAGTTATAATGCTACTTTTTTATATAGAAAGCTTAGGCAAAAACTCTAAAAGTATATCATGATGACAATTTACACATTCAAAGAATAGGTGTTGCTGTGTTACCTCATCCATATGCTGTTCTTTTCAGTAGAGATTTTTCTTGCTGCCCGAGAATTTTAACTCCCTGGAATGTTCCACAAGAATCTTCCTCAGCCTTGTCCCACACTATTTCTGCTGATTCTTAAATTTTTAAAAATGTCTTCATGAGTCCATCAATTTTTATTTTATGAGTATGATCTCTCTTTGATGATTCTTTGTATAAAACTTTTCTGATCCTACACTTTTTGCTGTTGTTGTTTTTGAGCTTGACCTTTAGCTTTCAACTGTCACCTTCTTTACCACCTTCTTTTTTCTTTCTTATACTTCTCTTTTTGTGTCTTTGACCTACTTCAAATTCTATTACTTCCCCACTTCTGAGAGCTATTTCCCCTCCTGTCTGTTGTTTTGCAGATTGGCAGTTTCCATACACAGTGAGGTCTATTTTTCTTTTTCACTTTGGCTTTCCATCATGCCCCAACCTAAATCCACACATGTAAGTTTTTTTTAAAATGTGTTTTCTTTCTTTTCTGTTCTATGTAATAGTCTACAGTTTCTTATAAAGCAACGGGAACCCATCACATTTCTCAATTGTCCCGTTGCTCAGCTCTAGTCATTGTGTCTGTTTGCCTTTGCTTGCTGCTTTGTCCTTATTCTTCTGTCCATTTCTTAGAGAAGTGTCCTTATCCTGCATTCACTGGCTATTTAGTGTCAATTTACCTTTCATTCCAAACCCTTGAAATAAATGCAGTTTATTAAAAGTTTTGACATATGATATAGGATTATAACAAACCAGTGGGATAAGGAATAGATTATTTTGCAATGTTGAGAAAATAAGCTAAATAATCCTCCCCCCAAAGTCTCACTTCATGTCACATACTAAAATAAGCTGTGAAAGTGAAAGTTTCCCAATGGTGTCCGACTCTTTGTGACCCCATGGACTATACAGTTTATGGAATTCTCCAGGCCAGAATACTTGAGTGGGTAGCCTTTCCCTTCTCCAAGGGATCTTCCCGACCCAGGGATTGAACCTAGGTCTCCCACATTGCAGGTGGATTCTTTACCAGCTGAACCATAGGGAAGTCCAAGAATACTGGAATGGGTAGCCTATCCCTTCTCCAAGGAATCTTCCTGACCCAGGAATTGAACTAAGGTCTCCTACATTGCAGGCAGATTCTTTACCAACTGAGTTATCAGGGAAACCCAAAATAAACTGTAGAATAATTGATCAGCTAAACATAAAAACTGAAATCACGCTAGAATAAAATACAAGAGAAAATTTATTGATAGCTAATTGGGGAAGAACTTTCAAAGCATAAAAACAACAAAGAGATCACCAAGAAAAGGTTTAATGTGCTTATGCATATATTGCATTTTCTATACAACAAAAAGCATAAAAACAATAACACAATCACAAAAACAGGAAAATATTTCTAATGAAAATGCCCAAAATTAATGTTCTTAATTTTTAATTAACAAGAATGTAGCAAGAATGATACTGATTTGACAAAGCATGTAAGACAGTTCATAAAAAGTTAAGATCAAGTATAGTAATAAAAGAAATGTAACTTCAATAATATCCCTCATGTAGTACTGGTGTGGATAGAATGAGATGAGTATTTAAAAAAAAACTGTTGGGAAAAGTGCAGGCAATCTTTCTGAAAAGCACTCTTTCTTTCTGTGTATGTGCATACACATAGGCATATATGACACGTCATATGCATGAAGTCATAAACTGCTCACATTACAAATTATGAGAATGCATTTAAAAAATATCAAACTATTTAGACAAAAAACTTCACAGCAACAATATTTATATCTATTCAAAGTTGAATAATTAAATATACAATATGAAGATATTTATGAAGTCCAAAAATTGAATACAATAAAATTATTAAGTCATATTTTCAAAGAATATTCACTTTTGAGAACATGTTAATAATATAATAAAAATGAAGATAATAAAAATGAAGTAATAAAAATGAAGACACAGAACTGCTTGTGAAAAATTATACTAATTTTCAAGGTCTTTATTTAGAAAAACTCAGGTGCATACATCAAAGTACTGATGATGGTGACATTATAACTGATTTTAGTTAAAAAAATATTTCCCACTAATTTTCAAACTGTATTATGGTCACATTTAACTTCTAAAATTTGATAAACAATTTTATGAACTAATTTTATGAAGGAGAATACATGACTGCCAGAGTTCTTTTATGAGAATGCTCTTGGATAGTTTGCATTTCTTTAGAATTTTAATTTTTTTTTTTTAAATTGAAAGTGCTTTCTTCCACGCTCTAAGCTGTGATTATGCTTGCAAATTTCTTATAAGGTCCTGGTTCTTTTATACTAATGAGTTTTCTCAAATCAGGTTTCTTTGCTTTCTGAAGATCATTTCTTTTTTTTATTATTATTATTAAATTTATTTATTTTAATTGGAGTCTGATTACTAAACAATATTGTAGTGGTTTTTGGCATACATTGACATGAATCAGCCATGGGTTTACATGTGTTTCCCACCCTGAACCCCCTCCCACCTCCCTCCTTATCTCATCTCGCTGGGTCATCCCAGTGCACCAGCCCTGAGCACCCTGTCTCATGCATCGAACCTGGACTGGCGAACTGTTTCACACATAATGCACAAGTTTCAGTGCTACTCTCTGAGATCATCTCACCCTCACCTTCTCCCACAGAGTTCAAAAGACTGTTCTATACATCTGATTCTCTTTTGCTGTCTCGTATATAGGGTTATTGTTACCATCTTTCTAAATTCCATATATATGCATTAGTATACTGTATTGGTGTTTTTGGCTTACTTCACTCCGTATAATAGGCTCCAGTTTCATCCACCTCATTAGAATTGATTCAAATATATTCTTTTTAATGGCTGAGTAATACTCCATTGTGTATATGTACCACATCTTTCTTATCCATTCATCTGTGGATGGACATCTAGGTTGCTTCCATGCCCTGGCTATCATAAACAGTGGAGCAATGAATATTGGGAGTACATGTGTCATTTTCAGATCTGGTTTCCTTGGTGTGTAAGACCAGAAGTGGGATTGCTAGGTCATATGGCAGTTCTATTTCCAGTTTTTTAAGGAATCTCCACACTGTTCTCCATAGTGGCTGTACTAGTTTTCATTCCCACCAACAGTGTAAGAAGGTTCCCTTTTCTCCCCACTGTCTCCAGCATTTATTATTTGTAGACTTTTTGATAGCAGCCATTCTGACCAGTGTGAGGTGGTACCTCATCGTGGTTTTGATTTGCATTTCTCTGATAATGAGTGATGTTGAGCATCTTTTCATGTGTTTGTTAGCCATTTGTATGTCTTCTTTGGAGAAATGTCTGTTTCATTCTTTGGCCCATTTTTTGATTGGGTCATTTATTTTTATGGAATTGAGCTACAGGAGTTGCTTGTATGTTTTTTAGATTAATTCTTTGTCAGTTGCATAATTTGCTATTATTTTCTCCCATTCTGAAGGCTGTCTTTTCACTTTGCTTATAGTTTCCTCCGTTGTGCAAAATCTTTTAAGTTTAATTAGGTCCCATTTGTTTATTTTTGCTTTTATTTTTTTATTTTGCTTTTATTTATCCCCATTACTCTGGGAGGGGGGTCATAGAGGGTCCTGCTGTGATTTATGTCAGAGAGTGTTTTGTTTATGTTCTCCTCTAGGAGTTTTATAGTCTCTGGTCTTACATTTAGATCTTTAATCCATTTTGAGTTTATTTTTGTGTATGGTGTTAGAAGGTGTTCTAGTTTCATTCTTTTACAAGTGGTTGACCAGTTTCCCCAGCACCACTTGTTAAAGAATTTGTCTTTTTTCCATTGTATATCCTTGCCGCCTTTGTCGAAGATAAGGTGTCCATACGTATGTGAATTTATCTCTGGGCTTTCTATTTTGTTCCATTGATCTATATTGCTGTCTTTGTGCCAGTCCCATACTGTTTTTATGACTGTAGCTTTATAGTATAGCCTAAAGTCAGGCAGGTTGTTTCCTCCAGTTAGATTCTTCTTTCTCAAGATTGCTTTGGCTATTCGAGGTTTTTTGTATTTCCATACAAATTGTGAAATTATGTGTTCTAGTTCTGTGACAAAATACCATTGCTAGTTTAATAGGGATTGCATTGAATCTGTAGATTGCTTTGGGTTGTATACTCATTTTCACTCTATTGATTCTTCCGATCCATGAACATGGTATATTTCTCCATCTATTTGTGTCACCTTTGATTTCTTTCATCAGTGTTTTATAGTTTTCTATATATATGTCTTTTGTTTCTTTAGGTAGATATATTCCTAAGTATTTTATTCTTTTCGTTGCAATGGTGAATGGAATTGTTTCCTTAATTCCTCTTTCTGTTTTCTCATTGTTAGTATGTGGTAATACAGGGGATTTCTATGTGTTAACTTTATATCCTGCTACTTTACTTTATTCACAGGTTAGCTCTAGTAATTTTCTGGTGGAGTCTTTAGGTTTTTCTATGTAAGGGATCATGTCATCTGCAAACAGTGAGAGTTTTACTTCTTTTCCAATCTGGATTATTTTATTTCTTTTTCTGCTCTGATGTGGCCAAACCTTCCAAAACTATGTTGAATAGTAGTGGTGAGAGTGGGCACCCTTGTCTTGTTCCTGACTTATGGGAAATGCTTTTAATTTTTCACCATTGAGGATAATGTTTCCTGCAGGTTTGTCACAAATAGTTTTTATTATGTTGAGGTATGTTCCTTCTATTCCTGCTTTCTGGAGGGTTTTTATCATAAATGGATGTTGAATTTTGTCAAAGGCTTTCTCTGCATCTATTGAGATAATCATATTGTTTTTATCTTTCAATTTGTTAATGTGGTGTATTACATTGATTGATTTGTGGATATTAAAGAATCCTTGCACTCCTGGGATAAAGCCCACTTGGTCATGATGTATGATCTTTTAAATATGTTGTTGGATTTTGTTTGCTAGTCTTTTTTAAGGATGTTTTATCTATGTTCATCAGTGATATTGCCCTGTAGTTTTCTAGTTTTCTTTTCTTTCTTTCTGTTTTTTTTTTTTTTTTTTTTTTTTTTGCATCTTGGTCTGGTTTTGGTGTTAGGGTGATGGTGGCCTCATAGAATGAGTTTGGAAGTTTACCTTCCTCTGCAATTTTCTGGGAGAGTTTGAGTAAAATAGGTGTTAGCTCTTGTCTAAATTTTTGGTAGAATATAGCTGTGAAGCCTTCTGGGCTCTTTTTTGTTGGAAAATTTCTGATTGCAGTTTTGATTTCTGTGCTTATGATGGGTCTGTTAAGATTTTCTATTTCTTCCTGATTCAGTTTTGGAAAGTTATACTTTTCTAAGAATTTGTCCATTTCTTCCACGTTGTCCATTTTATTGGCATATAGTCACTGATGGTAGTCTCTTATTATCCTTTGTTTTTCTGTGCTGTCTGTTGTGACTTCTCCATTTTCATTTCTAATTTTGTTGATTTGATTACTCTTCCTTTGTTTCTTGATGAATCTGGCCAATGGTTTGTCAATTTTATTTATCTTCTCAAAGAAATCTTTTAGCTTTGTTTATTATTGCTATAGTCTCTTTTGTTTCTTTTGCATTTATTTCTGCCCTAATTTTTATGATTTTTTTCCTCTACTAACCCTGGGGTTCTTCATTTCTTCCTTTTCTCATTGCTTTAGGTGTAGAGTTAGTTTGTTTATTTGACTGTTTTCTTGTTTCTTGAGGTAAGCCTATATTGCTATGAACCTTCCCCTTAGCACTGCTTTTACAGAGTCCCATAGGTTTGGGGTTGTTGTGTTTGCATTTTCATTCGTTTCTTTGCATATTTTGATTTCTTTTTTGACTTCTTCTGTGATTTTCTGTTTATTCAGATACATGTTTAGCCTACATATTTTGGAATTTTTAACAGTTTTTTATCCTGTAATTGACATCTAATCTTACAGCATTCTGGTCAGAAAAGATGATTGGAATGATTTCAATTTTTTTGAATTTACCAAGGCTAGATTTATGGCCCAGGATGTGATCTATCCTGGAGAAGGTTCCGTGTGCACATGAGAAAAAGTTGAAATTCCTTGTTTTGGGGTGAAATGTCCTATAGGTATCAATTAGGTCAAACTGGTCCATTGTGTCATTTAAAGTTTGTGATTCCTTGTTAATTTTCTGTTTAGTTGATCTATCCATAGGTGTGAGGGGGGTATTAAAGTCTCCCACTATTATTGTGTTATTGTTAATTTCCCCTTTCATACTTGTTAGCATTTGCCTTACAAAATGCAGTGCTCCTGTGTTTGGTTCATATCTATTTATAAGTGTTATATCTTCTGCTTGGTTTATCCGTTGATCATTATGCACTGTCCTTCTTTGTCTCTTTTCACAGCCTTTATTTTAAAGTCTATTTTATCTGATATGTGTATTACTTCTCCTGCCTCTTTTTGTTTTTTTTTTGGTCTCTGTTTGCATGAAATATCTTTTTTCCAGTACTTCACTTTCAGTCTGTATGTGTTCCTAGGTTTGAGGTGGGTCTCATAGAAAGCATATATAGAAGTCTTCTTTTTTTATCCATTCAGCCATTCTTTGTCTTTTGGTTGGGGCATTTCAACCCATTTACATTTAAGGTAATTGTTGATAAGTATGATCTCATTGTTATTTACTTTGTTGTTTTGGGTTCAAATTTATACACCCATTCTGTGTTTCCTGTCTAGAGAAGATCCTCTAGCATTTGTTGAAGACCTGGTTGGGTGATGCTGAATTCTCTCAGCTTTTGCTTGTCTGTAAAGCTTTTGATTTGTCCTTCATATTTGAATGAGATCCTTGCTGGGTATAGTAATCTGGGTTGTAGGTTTTTCTCTTTCACCAGTTTAAGTATTTCCTGCCTTGTGACTTGAAGAGTTTCTATTGAAAGATCAGCTGCTATCCTTATGGGAATCCTCTTGTGTGTTATTTGTTGTTTTTCCCTTGCTGCTTTTAACAGTTGTTCTTTGTGTTTGATCTTCATTAATTTGATTAATATGCATTGGTGTGTTTTGCCTTGGGTTTATCCTGTTTGGGACTCTCTGGCTTTCTTGGACTTGGGTGTCTATTTCCTTCCCCATTTTAGAGAAGTTTTCAACTATTATCTCCTTGAGTATTTTCTCATGGACTTTCTTTTTGTCTTCTTCTTCTGGGACTCCTATGATTCGAATGTTGGGGCATTTCACATTGTCCCAGAATTCCCTGAGGTTGTCCTCATTTCTCTTATTTATTTTTTTCTTTTTTCCTGTTTCATTTATTTCTATCACTCTATCTTCTACCTCACTTATCCTATCTTCTGCCTCCATTATTCTACTGTTGGTTCCCTCGAGAGTGTTTTTGGTCTCATTTATTGCATTATTCATTATATATTGATTCTTTTTTATTTCTTCTAGGTCCTTGTTAAATATTTCTTACATCTTCTTGATCCTTGTCTCCAGGCTACTTATCTGTAACTGCATTTTGTTTTCAAGATTTTGGATCACTTTTCCTATCATTATTCTGAATTCTTTTTCAGGTAGACTCCCTAACTCCTCCTCTTTTGTTTGGTTTAGTGGGCATTTATCATGTTCCCTTACCTGCTGAGTATTTCTCTGCCTTTTCATCTTGTTAGATTGCTGTGTTTAGGGTGGCCTTTCTGTATTCTGGCAGTCTGTGGTTCCTCTTTATTGTGGAGGTGCCTCCCTGTGGGTGGGGTTGAACGAGTGGCTTATCACAGTTTCCTGGTTAGGGAAGCTTGCATTGGTGTTCTGGTGGGTGGAGTTGGATTTCTTCTCTCTGGAGTGCAATGAAGTTTCAGTAGTGAGTTTTGAGGTGTCTGTGGGTTTGGTGTGACTTTGGGCAGCCTGTATATTGAGGCTCAGAGTTATGTTCCTGCATTGCTGGAGAATTTGCGTGGTATGTCTTGCTCTAGAACTTGTTGGCTCTTGGGTGGTGTTTGGTTTCAGTGTAGATATGGAGGCTTTTGGATGATCTCTTATTGATTAATGTTTCCTGGAGTTGGGAATTCTCTGGTTTTCTCAGGTTTTGGGCTTAAGACTCCTGCCTCTGATTTTCAGTCTTATTCTTACAGTAACCTCAAGACTTCGCCATTCATATAGCACCAACTGTAAAACTTCTAGGTTAATGGTGAAAAGATTCTCCAAAATGAGGGACACCCAGAGAGGTTCACAGAGTTACATGGAGAAGAGAGAGGGAGGAGGGAGATAGAGGTCACCAGGATGAAAAGAGGGGGGATCAAAAAGGGAGAGAGGAATCTAGCCAGTAATCCCTTCCCTAAGTGCTTTCCACAGTCTGGAACTCTCAGAGAGGTTCATGGAGTTACATAGAGAAAATAAGAGGGAGGAAAGAGATAGAGGTGAGCAGGAAGAGAAAAGGCAGAATCCAAAGGAGAGAGAGAGATCTAGGCAGTACTCTGTTCCCTAAGTGTTCTCCACAGCCTGGAACACATACAGATATCACAGAGTTGGGTAGAGAAGTGCAGGGGATGGGAAGAGATAGAGGTGACCTGGGGGGGAGGGGGGAAGGAGAGTCAAAAACAGGACAGAGTAATCCAACCAGTAATCACACTCCTAAGTAAAAATGGATACTGAAGATTGGCTTCTAAAATGTACAAAATTGATAACAAATACCAAAACACAAAGATTAAAAATCTAGAGTAGAAGTTAGATTAACAAAAATACAATATTAAAAAAAACCAAACAAAGTCACTATAAGAAATATATATGAAGTTTGCTTTAAAAATAGGGTCTTCTTTTTTGCAAGGTAATATTAGGTTATAAAAATGAAAATTAAAGGAGTAATAGAGGACTTTAAGAAAAGAAAAAAGTAAAAAAAAACGATTATAGTAAAAATATATCTAGGAATTTCTTTGGGAGCTGTTGCGGGCAGTGTGGGGTCAGTTCAGTTTCAGATAGTTCCTTGTTCCAGCTTATACTTCTCAAGATCTATAGGCCCTTTCCAGTGTAGTTGGTGTTAACTACAGGGATTTTAATCTGTTGCACCTGTCAGTTCCAAAGTGGTCCCCTCTGTTTATTTGGCTTCTTCTGTTTGCAGGTCTCTTCAGTGTCCAATTTCCGCTCTGACCCAAGGGATCTCAGGTGGTCTCTTGTTTAGGCTCACTTGTTCAGTCGTGCTGTGGGGAGGGAGGAACACTGCAAACAAATATCACTGGTGTGTGTGGGGAGTGCTCACAGTGTCTCAGCCACACTGGGTTTGCCCTGCTCACAGAGTGTGTGCTTTCCCAGTCTACACTGCTCAGGGTCCAGGTTGCTCTGCAGGGAGCAGTCTCTGGGTCGCGTGCACTTTCCAGGTCTAAGCCACTCAAGTTCAGGTTCTCGGGTAGTCCACAAAGGTGCAGACTTGGTTGGGACTGCATTTTGTGCCCTTCCCAGGTCCGAGCAGCTCAGGAGACCAGGTGCTTGGTGAGCACCCTCTCCTAAGGCGGCGAGTGTGTCTTATCACCTCCCCAGTCCCAGCTCCTTGGTTTCCTGGGTGGCGGTGGGCACACCTGTCTCTGGTGTGCTGTGTGTCTCTTCTAGGGAGCTGATCTCTGGCTGCAACGCTCCTGGAGGATGTCAACCGTCCAGAATCCCAGGAAGTCTTGGTTAGAAACTGGAAGCCTATTCACAGTTTGGTAGGGGATGCTGTCTCTGGGGCCAAGTTTGCCTCTTTCCAGCTCTGGCTGGCACCTGCCTGCCCCTTGCCTCTGGTGGTGGATGGGCCAGTCCACAGCCTGCTATCTCTCCTCTGGTGTTTACTCAGTCTTTTGTTCTGTGAGTGGGCCTGGCAGTGCCGTAGGTAGGGCTTTTTGTGGGATAGTTCTCTCTCTCTCTCTCTCTTTTTTTTTTTACCTCTCTCTCTGGTTATACCACGGTTTAGGTTGCTGTCTCACTGTTAGCTCCCTCAGATTGCCCTCAGAGCATTCAGGCCCAGTCCTTACCCTAAGCAATGTAACCTGCTCCTCCCTGCTCAGCCCCTGGTTGCTGGTGGCAGATGCAAGCATCTAGGGTACTTCTCTGCTGGGAGTTGCCATTAGGCACATAATCTGTGGGGTTTATTTATTTATTTTTCCTCCTGGTTATGTTGCCCTTTGAGATTCCAAAACTCCCCACAGACCCCCTGGTTAGAGGGTTTCCTGGTTTTGGAAACTCCTCCTCTTTTAAGACTTCCTTCCTGGGATGGATCTTCATCCCTAACTCTTTTGTCTCTCTTTTTATCTTTTATGTTTTGTCCTACCTCCTTTTGAAGACAATGGGCTAGTTTTCTGGGTGCCTGATGTCCTCTGCCAGCGTTCAGAAGTTGTTTTGTGGAATTTTCTCAGTGTTCAAATGTTCTTTTGATGAATTTGTGGGGGAGAAAGTGGTCTCCCCGTCCTATTCCTCCACCATCTTAGGATCGCCCCCCTGATCTGAAGATCATTTCAACTCAGGATCTGAATTACTGCAAGTATATCCTTTGGAAAAACTCCAATTAAAATATTAATTGGGAACTCACCACTAATTCTCTGCATAATTTCTTTGTGAAGTGAATTCATGAGACAAACTTCTTTTGACAATATTCTCCTATTGTCCTCTTTCATCCCTTTTTAGGGTCCTGCCTCCTTTCCTCCTTCTCTTAATTTCCCTCCCCTTTCTATCCTCTTTCTGTGGCTTCTCCTTCCCTCCCCTCCCCTGTTCACCCTTTCCTGTTTGTCCTTTCCTTGGCTTCTGCTTTGATTGACTATATCTACTTTACTTTCTTTGATTACTCTTCTCCATTTGTCTTTGTTTTATGCCTGTCTTATTTTTTTCTACATGAATTCTTTAGATTTTTCAGTCACCTCACTGTACACTACTTATCTGTCAATCCTTTCAGGTTGACACCCTGGACTAACTGAAGTATTTATAGAGACTGGCAATATTTCTTCTCTTTTTTTGTTTTTCCCACTAGGAAAAAAACAATTATTTTTGTAACTTGATCAGCACTGGCCTTTGAGTTTTGAGTCATACTGCTGATACACATTCACTTTATTTTCTGCTATAACCCTTAGACCCTCTTGTGATTCCATTTTACATTGGTGCATTTGATTATTCTTTCCCTTGTGAATCAAGTTACATTTATGAATGCTTTATTGAATCTCATTTTATTGATTTCTGCCCATTTAAAATTTATCCTGCTTGCACTCTATTTTTATGCCTATACTGCAATGTGCAAGAACACCTGCAAATTTTATTAGCATCTTTTCCCTTCTATTCTCTAACTAGTAAATGAAAATACTGAATTGTATTAAACTCAGAGTGGATCCCTAAGGAACCATCTTGACACCTCCACCCAATGTGGTATTGAAGTATTAGTTTCAGCTTTTTGTACTCAATTTGTTTTAACTAGTTCTATATCTAAACTGGCCATCTTATGACACTTCCAAATAATCTGTCATTTAAAGATTTGTTTTGCTAGTGCCAAGTCTCCACCAACTTTTTACTTCTTAATGTCCTAAACTTATCTTCTGAAGGAACTGACTTCAAACAATTATTTTTTAATTTACAATTTTAATTAATTTGTACATAAATTAATATAGTGGATATAAATTTATATATACAGTGATCCCCAGTGGCTCAGATGTAAAGAATCTGCCTGGAATGCAGAAGCTGCAGGAAACGTGGGTTCTATTCCTGGCTTGGGAAGATCCCCTGGAGGAGGGAATGGTAACCAACTACAGTATTTTTTCCTGGAGACTCCCACAGACAGAGGAGCCTGGCAGACTACAGTCCATAGCGTTGCAAAGAGTCAGACATTACTGAAGCAAATTATCACACATGCATACAGTGATCATAAAATTTCATTTCAGCTTTAGAGATTTTTGTAATCAAAATACAGTTTATTTATAATATTACATTAGTTTTGGGTATTACAGCATGGTGATTCAGTATTTTTATAAATTATTCATATACTGCATTAAAAGTTATTGTAAGATAATAGTTATAATTCTCTGTGCTGTACAATATATATTTAGAGGCTAATGTATTTTATACATAGTAGTTTGTACCTGTTAATCCCATACCCCTATCTTGCCCCTCCCTCCTTCCCACTCCCCAGTGGTAACCACTAATTTGTTTTCTATATCTGCAGTTCTGGTTTTGTTTTGCTGAATACATTCCTCTGTTTTATTATTTAGACTCCATGTATAAGTGATATACAGAATTTGTTTTTCACTGTGTGACTTATTTCACTTAATATTCTCTAGGTTCATCCACGTTGTTGCAAATTGCAAAATTTGATTTTTTTTTTTTGTGGCTGATATTTCACTGTGTGTATACATACACATGCATACATACTACATTTTCTATATCCATTCATCTGTTGATAGACTCTTGGGTTGCTTCCATATCTTGGCTATTGAAAATAGTGCTGCTGTGAACATTGGGACATGTATATCTTTTTGAATTACTGTTCTTGTTTTGTCCATATATATACTCAGAGTGGAATTGCTGGATCATATGGTGTTTCTATTTTTAGATTTATTTAGTTCTGTTTGTAGTTCTAGCCTCTTAAATTTGTTGGGACTTGTGTTGTGGTCTACTGTGTGATCTCTCCTGGAGAATGATCCATGTGTACTTGAAGAGAATGTGTATGTTGCTGTTTTGAGGTAGAATATCCTGTAGATATCAGTTAGGTACAACTGGACTACTGTGTCATTTAGGAGTTCTGTGCTTTATTGGTTTTCTGCCTGAATGATCTTTCCATTGATGTAATTGGGATGTTAAAGTCTCCAACTGTTATCATATTATTATCAAGTTCTTCCTTTATATCTAGTAATATTTTTTTTTTATATATCTAGGTGCTCCTCTATTGGGTGCATACATGTCAGTGTTATATCTTCTTCTCTTATTGACTCCTTTACCATTATATATGGGCCTCCCCAGTGGCTGTGGTAAAGACTCTGCCTGTAATGCAGGAGACACAGGAAAGGTGGGTTTGATCCCTGGGTTGGGAAGATCCTGGAAGAGGAAATGACAACACACTCCAGTATTATTGCCTGAAAAATCCCATGGACTGAGGAGCCTGCCAGGCTACAGTCCAAATGGTCACAAAGAGTCAAGCACGACTGAATACAGCACACAGCAGAGTACCATTATATAATACTCTTATTTGTGTTTTATTATAAACTTTCTTCTAAAGTCTATTTTTTGTATGAGTATTGCTACCCTCACATTGTTTTCATTTGAGTTGGCATGAAGTATTTTTTTTCATCACTTCACTTTCAGTCTGTGTGTCTTTAGCTATGAAGTGAGTTTCTTATAGGCAGAATACAGAAGCATCTTTTTTTTTTATTTATTCATCAGCTACCTTACGTCTTTTGATTGGAGAAGTTAGTACATTGGTATTTAAAGTGATTATTGATAAGAATGTACTGACTGCCATTTTGTACTTGTTTTCAGGTTGTCTTTTTAGTTCTTCTCTGTTCATTTCCTCTTTTTTGTTTCTTCCTTTGTGGTTTGATAATTTTCTTTAGCAGTATGCTTGTGTTTCTTTTCAGTTTTTGTTTATCAATTGTAGATTCTTGATTTGTGTTTACCATGGGGTTCATATATGTTGACCTATATCTACTTGAGTTAAACTGATAATCATTTAAGTTCAGACAAATTCTAAAATATCTATGCTTTTATTTCCCTCCTCTACATATTGTGTTTTTGATGTCATATTTTACATCTTCATGTGTATCCTTTAACTGTTATAGTTATAGGTTTTTGAATTTTAACCTTTGTATTGGCTTGTTCAAGTGGTTGATCCTCAATCTTACTATATCTTTTCCTTTCCTAGTAGGATTTTCCTTTCCTATATATTCTCTTTTTCCACTTAGAGAAGACCCTTTAATATTTGTTTACTGTAGGTTTAGTATTGATGAATTCTTTTAGTTTTTGCTTGTCTGTAAATTTCTTTATCTCTCCTTATCTTCTAAATGATAATCTTGCTGGGTAGAATATCCTGGGTTGCAGGTCTTTCCCTTTCAGTACTTTCGATGTCATGGCACTCCCTTCTCTCCTTCTCTGCAAAATTTCTGTAGAGAAGTCAACTGATAGCCATATGAGGATTCCCTTGTATATAACTTTGTTTTCTCTTACTGCCTTTAGAATTCTTTAACTTTTTCCATTTTAATTATGTCATGTCTCCACATGGGTTTCTTTAAGTTCATCTTGTGTTAGATAACTATGCTTCTTGTATCTGGATATCTATTTCTTCTTTCAGGTTTGGGAAGTTTTCAGCTATAATGTCTTCAAATATATTTTCAATCTCCTTCTCTTCCATTTCTCCTTCTGGGACTTGTATAATGTGAGTATTTGTATACGTAATGTTACTTAATGTTATTACCTGTGCTTTGAATTCTTTACCTGGTAAATTGTTTATTTCTGTTTTTTTTTTTAATTATTATTTTTCAGGGGTTTCTCTTGTTCTTTCAATGAAGACCAGTTCCTCTGTATTCTCATTTTGCTTAACTTTCTCTGCTTTATGAGTTTAGATGAAATGATTACCTGTAGAGGTTTCTCCCTGGTCAAGGCTGCCCCAGATCCAGTGCTGTGCTATGGCATGGGGTGAGCATGGCCAGAGTGTTTGCTGGGCTTGGGCTGGGATGTGTGCTGAGGCAGTCACAGGAAACTCAGCATCCACTAGTGCAGACTTCTCTCTGTGCTGCCTCAGCAGCAAGCCAGCACTTGTGTACCAAAATAAACTCCCTAAGTTATTTATAACATAGAGGATTCCTTTTAAACCTGGGTATAATAAAGGCTTTTCTGAGATGCACAATGCAGAAACCAAAGAAGAAAATATTGATGACAATGAATTCTTAAAACAAAACAAAAGCTCATGGCAAAATCACCAAAACAAAGAAAGATTAGTGAAAAAGTTCTGAAAATCTGTTTATATTTTAATCTATGATGAGTGATTCTTCCTAGTGTACAATAGGTTTCTACCAATCATAAGAAAATGACCCCCAAAATCCATTGAGAAATGTAAAAAGGATACAGATAGACATATCATTTAAAAAAAAACAAACTCTTAAACAGGAAAAGATGCTCAATCTTATTTATAATTAGAGAATTATGAGATACCATTTTCATCATTTTGATTGGTAAATATTTTTAAAAATTGATACCATTCCATTGGTATGGTTGTGGAGAAATAGATAATCTTCCTTATTGGCAGAACATAATTATTTCAACACTTATGAAAAATTATCAAAATTGCAGTATGTTTTTTCTTTAGCCTAGTAATATCTCTTCTACAAACTTATTTTACAAATATATTGTCACATGCAAAATGACACATATGCCATATTGCTCAATGTTGCCACATTTGCAATAGGAAATGATTGGACAAAACTGAAGCTTCCATTGATAGGGGACTAGTTAAATAAAATATGACTTATTGATACAACAAAATACCATGAAGCTGTAATTTTATTTAAAGTACTTTATTGAGGTATGATTAACATTAAAAGGTATATATATTTAATATATATAACTTGATAAGTTTGGAGGTAAGCATGCACCCATGAACCCATCACCATAATCTATGCTATAAATGTATTCATCACCTACAAAAGTTTTCTTTAACCCCCTATATTTATTTATTTAAAGAAAAAAATTTTAGAGCAATTTTAAGTTCACAACAAAATTGATAGGAAGGTACAAAAATTTCCCATATACCACCTGCTCCTATACGTGCTTGGCTTCCCCCATTATCAACATCCCTCACCAAAGTGGTTCAGTTCAGTTCAGTCGCTCAGGTACATTTGCTACAATTGAACCTACATTGGCACATCATAATCATCCAGAGGTCACAGCTTACATTAGAGTTAACTTGTGATGTTGTACATTCTATGATCTTGAACAAACATATTAATAATATGCACCCGTCATTATAGTATCATGCAGAGCATTTTCATTGTCTTAGAAATCTTCTGTGCTCCTCTTATCCTCCTCTTACCCCATAGCTCCTGAAAACCACAGATCTTTTTACTATCTTCATAGTTTTGCCTTTTCCAAAATATCACATGGTTGGAATCATATAGCATGTAGCCTATTTATATTGCCTTCTTTCATTTAGTAATATGTATTTGAGGGCCATCCATATCTTTTCATGTCTTGATATCTCATTTCTTTTGAGTATTGAATAATACTCCCTTGTCTGGATGTACCATGGCTTTTTATCTATTTGCCTGCTGAAGGACATCTTAGTTGCTTCCAAGTTTTGGCAATTATGAATAAATCTGCTATAAAAAGTTGTGTGCAGATTTTTTAAACATAAGATTTCAGTTCTATTGAGTAAACACTAAAAAGCATAATTTCTGGATTATATGGCAATAGTATGTTTGGTTTTGAAAGAAAAAGTCAAGCTATCTTCCAAAGTTGTTGTACCATTTTGAACTCCCACAAGCAATGAATGAGAGTTCCTTTTGCTCCACAACCTCACCAGTGTTTAGTGTTGTGAATGTTCTGGATTTTGACCATTCTAGTAAGTTTGTAGGGGTATATCATTGTTTAAGCTTGCATTTTCTTAATGATATATACTGTGAAACATCTTTTCATATGCTTTCTTGCTATCTGAATATTTTGTCTGGTGAGGTTTCTGTTAAGGCCTTTAGTTCATTTTAAAATGCTGTTTGTTTTCTTATTGTTGAATTTTAAGGATTCTTTGTTTTGGATGATTGTAAACAGATATATCTTTTGCAAATATTTTCTCCAAGTCTGTGGCTTGTCTTCTCATTCCATTGACATTGTCTTTCACAAAGCAGGTTTTTTTTCAATTTTTATATTTGTGTGTATGTTAAAGAAAATTTGTAAGTTCTACCCTCATTGGAAATTTTTAAGTATATAATATATTACTGGTAACTATTGGGTCCATAATGAATAATAGATATTTAGGACTTATTTATTGTATAAAATTAAACATTTATAGTCTTTGATTAATATCACTCATTTTCCACTTGCCCAACCATTTCAACCACCATTCTACTTTCTGTTTCTGAGTTTGAATATCTAAGATTTCTCATATGCATGTTACAATGTAGCATTTGTTCTTCTGTGTCTGGCTTAGTTCACTTAGCACAATGTGCTCCAAGTTCATCCATCTTGTTGCAAATATCAATATTTACTTCTTTTTAAAAGGCTGGATAATAGTTCATTGTAAGTATCTACAACATTTTCCTTATCTATTCATATGTCTAAGGATATATAGACTGTTTCCACCCCCCAGCTACTGTGAATAATGCTGTAATGGACACGGGAGAATAAGTAAGTCTTTGAGATCCTGATTTTAATTCCTTTGGAGTGTATGTCCAGAAATAGCATTGCTGGATTATGTAGAAATACGAATTTTAATTTTTGAGGAACTACTTTATTATTTTCCATAGTGTCTTCACAAATTTATATCCTCGATAACAATAGAGACAGGACTCTTTGTTCTGTACAACATTGTCAATGCTTGCTATCTTTTGTTTTCATTTTTGGTTTGTTTTGATTATAGACACCCTAACAGGTGTGAGGGGATATCTTATTGTGATTTTGATTTTGATTTCCCTGGTTATTAGTTATGTTAAATACCTTTTCATATACAGGCTTTCCATTTGTATATTTTAAATATATATATATATATTTTCAGTCAGTTCAGTTCAGCCGCTCAGTCGTGTCTGATTCTTTGTGACCCCCTGGGCTGCAGCATGCCAGGCCTCCCTGTGCATTGCCAACTCCTGGTGTTTACTCAAACTCATGTCCATCGAGTTGGTGATGCCATCCAGCCATCTCATCCCCCGTTGTCCCCTTCTCCTCCTGCCTTCAATCTTTCCCAGCATTAGAGTCTTTTCAAATGAGTCAGTTCTTCGCATCAGGTGGTCAAAGTATTGGAGTTTCAGCTTCAGCATCAGCGCTTCCAATGAATATTCAGGACTGATCTCCTTTAGGATGGACTGGTTGGATCTCCTTGCAGTCCAAGGGACTCTCAAGAGTCTTCTCCAACACCACAGTTCAAAAGCATCAATTTTTCGGTGCTCAGCTTTCTTCACAGTCCAACTCTCACATCCATACATGACCAGTGGAAAAGCCATAGCCTTTACCAGACGGAACTTTGTCGGCAAAGTAATGTCTTTGCTTTTTAATATGCTATCTAGGTTGGTCGTAACTTTCCTTCCAAGGAATAAGCATCTTTTAATTTCATGGCTGCAGTCACCATCGACAGTGATTTTGGAACCCAAAATAATAAAGTCTGACACTGTTTCCACTGTTTCCCCATCTAGTTCCCATGAGGTGATAGGACCAGATGCCATGATCTTAGTTTTCTGAATGTTGAACTTTAAGCCAACTTTTTCACTCTCCTCTTTCACTTTCATCAAGAGGCTTTTTAGTTCCTCTTCACTTTCTGCCATAAGGGTGGTGTCATCTGCATATCTGAGGTTATTGATATTTCTCCCAGCAATCTTGATTCCAGCTTGTGCTTCTTCCAGCCCAGTGTTTCTCATGATGTACTCTTCATATAAGTTAAATAAGCAGGGTGACAATATACAGCCTTGAAGTACTCCTTTTCCCATTTGGAACCAGTCTGTTGTTCCATGTCCAGTTCTAACTGTTACTTCCTGACCTGCATACAGGTTTCTCAAGAGGCAGGTCAGGTGGTCTGTCATTCCCATCTCTTTCAGAATTTTCCACAGTTTGTTGTGATCCACACAGTCAAAGGCTTTGGTGTAGTCAATAAAGCAGAAATAGATGTTTTTTTCTGGAACTCTCTTGCTTTTTCGATGATCCAGTGGATATTGGCAATTTGATCTCTGTTTCCTCTGCCTTTTCTAAAGCCAGCTTGAACATCTGAAAGTTCTTGGTTCACATATTGCTGAAGCCTGGCTTGGAGAATTTTGAGCATTACTTTACTAGCATGTGAGATGAGTGCAATTGTGCGGTAGTTTGAGCATTCTTTGGGACTGCCTTTCTTAGGGACTGGAATGAAAACTGACTTTTTCCAGTCCTGTGGCCAACTGCTGAGTTTTCCAAATTTGCTGGCATATTGAGTGCAGCACTTTCACAGCAACATCATTCAGGATTTGAGATAGCTCAACTGGAATTCCATCACATCCACTAGCTTTGTTCATAGTGTTGCTTTCTAAGGCCCACTTGTCTTCATATTCCAGGATGTCTGTCTCTAGGTGAGTGATCACACCATCGTGATTATCTGGTTCGTGAAGATCTTTTTTGTACAGTTCTTCTGTGTATTCTTGCCACCTCTTCTTAATATCTTTTGCTTCTGTTAGGTCCATACCATTTCTGTCCTTTATCAAACTCATCTTTATCAAACTTACGAATGTTCCCTTGGTATCTCTAGTTTTCTTGAAGAGATCTCTATTTTTTCCTATTCTGTTGTTTTCCTCTATTTCTTTGCATTGATCTCTGAGGAAGGCTTTCTTATCTCTCCTGGCTATTCTTTGGAACTCTGTATTCAAATGGGAATATCTTTCCTCTTTTCCTTTGCTTTTAACTTCTCTTCTTTTCACAGCTTTTTGTAAGGCCTCCTCATCCAACCATTTTGCCTTTTGGCATTTCTTTTCCATGGGGATGGTCTTGATCCCTGTCTCCTGTACAATGTCATGAACCTCCATCCATAGTTCATCAGGCTCTCTCTCTATCAGATCTAGTCCCTTCAATCTATTTCTCACGTCCACTGTATAGTCATAAGGGGTTTGATTTAGGTCATATCTGAATGGTCTAGTGATTTTCACTACTTTCTCAATTTAAGTCTGAATTTGGCAATAAGGAGTTCATGATCTGAGCCACAGTCAGCTCCTGGTCTTTTTTTTTTTTTTTTTGCTGACTGTATAGAGCTTCTCCTTCTTTGGCTGCCAAGAATATAATCAATCTGATTTCGTTGTTGACCATCTGGTGATGTCCATGTGTAGAGTCTCCTCTTGTGTTGTTGGAAAAGGGTGTTTGCTACGACCAGTGCATTCTCTTGGCAAAACTCTATTAGCCTTTGTCCTGCCTCATTCTGTACTGCAAGGCCAAACTTGCCTGTTACTCCAGGTGTTTCTTGGCTTCCTACTTTTGCATTCCAGTACCCCATAATGAAAAGGACATCTTTATTGGGTGTTAGTTTAAAAGGTCTTGTAGGTTTTCATAGAACTGTTCAACTCCAGCTTCTTCAGCATTTCTAGTTGGGGCATAGGCTTGGATTTCCATGATATTGCATGATTTGCCTTGGAAATGAACAGAGATCATTCTGTCGTTTTTGAGATGGCATCCAAGTACTGCATTTTGGACTCTTTTGTTGACTATGATGACTACTCCATTTCTCTTAAGGGATTTCTGCCCACAGTAGTGGATATAATGGTCATCTGAGTTAGATTCGCCCATTCCAGTCCATTTTAGTTCGCTGATTCCTAGAATATCGACATTTACTCTTGCCATCTCCTGTTTGATCACTTCCAATTTGCCTTGATTCATGGACCTAACATTCCAGGTTCCTATGCAATATTTCTCTTTACAGCATTGGACCTTGCTTCTATCACCAGTCACGTCCACAACTGGGTATTTTTTTTTTTGCTTTGGCTCCATCCCTTCATTCTTTCTGGAGTTATTTCTCCACTGATCTCCAATAGCATATTGGTCACCTACTGACCTGGGGAGTTCCTCTTTCAGTATCCTATCATTTTGCCTTCTCATATTGTTCATGGGATTTTCAAGGCAAGAATACTGGTTTGCCATTCCATTCTCCAGTGGACCACATTCTGTTGGACCTTTCCACCATGAGCCGACCGTCTTGGGTGGCCCCACATGGCATGGCTTAGTTTCATTGAGTTAGACAAGACTGTGGTCCTGTGATCAGATTGGCTAGAAAATCACAGATTTTCTGTGATTATGGTTTTAGTGTGTCTGCCCTCTGATGCCCTCTCACAACACCTACCGTCTTTCTTGGGTTTCTCTTACCTTGGACATTGGGTATCTCTTCATGGCTGCTCCAGCAAAGCACAGCTGCTGCTCCTTACCTTGGATGGGGTGTATCTTCTTTCGGCAGCCCCTCCTGACCTTGAACGTGGAGTAGCTCTTCTTGGCCCTCCTGTGCCCGCACAGCAGCCACTCCTTGGATGTGTGGTTGCTCCTCTCGGCCGCCGCCCCTGGCCTTGGGCGTGGGGTAGCTCTTCTCGGCTGCTGCTCCTGTGCTGTCGCAGCCTGGCGCTCTCAGTTGCTACCCCTGACCTTGAGCGAGGGGTAGCTCCTCACAGCCACGCTTCTGCATGGTTCATTGCAGCCGGCGTGCTTCTGTGTGGTCTGTCACAGTCTGCATGCTTCTGCACGGTCCGTCGCAGCCAGCACACAGGAAGCTTCCATAAGCCTCGTACCCTTCTCCATCAGAGGGCAGACGGACTGAAAACCACAATCACAGGAAACTAACCAATCTGATCACATGGACCACAGCTTTGTCTATCTCAGTGTAATTATGAGCCATGCCTTGTAGGGCCACTGAAGACGGACAGGTCATGGTGGAGAGTTCTGACAAAATGTGGTCCACTGGAGAAGGAATGGCAAGCCAGTTCAGTACTCTTGCTTTGAGAACCCCATGAACAGTATGAATTTATTTTTTATTGAAGGATAATTGCTTTACAGAATTTTGCTGTGTTCTGTCAAACCTCAGCATAAATCAGCCACAGGTACACATATATCCCCTCCCCCTTGAAACTCCCGCCCATCTCCTTCCCCATCCCACCCCTCTAGGTTGACACAGAGCTCTTGTTGAAGTCTGCTGTTTCCTTATTGATTTTCTGTCTGTATAATCTATTTAATATATATAGAAGGAGATTATATATATATATGTATAGTCTATATAATCTATTGAAAATTGGCATTGAAGCCTCCTATAATTATTGTACTACTGTCTGTTTTTCCCTTTAGTACTTTTGATGCTTTCTTTATATTTTTAGGTGCTCTGATCTTAGGTGCATATGCATTTACAATTATTATATCTTACTGTTGAAATGAATCTTTTATTATTATGTAATGTCATACTTTGTATCTTATGACAGTTTTTGATTTAAAGTCTATTTGTCTGATATACATATAACTACTCTTGCTCTCTTTTGGTTACCATTTACATGATGCATATTTTTCCATCCCTTCAGTTTCAGCCTGTGTGTGTCCTTAAATCTCAAATAAATCTCTTTCCAGAAATTTGAATCTCTTGTAGATAGCTTATAGTTAGATCTTTTATCCATTTAGCCACTCTCTTGATTGACAAATTTAATCTATTTTCATTCAAAGTAAATATTGATAGGTAAGAGTTTACTATTGACATTCTGTTATTCCCTCCATTTTGTAATCTTTTGCTCCTCTCTTGCTATCTGACTTTGCTAATTGATGACATTTTGTAGTGATATACTTGAATTCTTTTTTCTTTACCTTTTTGTATTTACTGTAGTTGTTCTTTGAGGTTACCATGGTGTTTGCATAATGTTTTTTATAATAGTCTATTTTAAGCTGATAACAATTTCAATCTTATACAAAATTATTTTTCTTTCCTTCCACTTTAACTTATCGATGCCAGGACTTACTTTTTCCTATGTGTATCTATTAACACATTTTGTTTTCATAGTTATTCTTAATATTTTGTCTTTTAGCTTTTATACTAAGATTAAAAGTGATTTCTATAATCATATTACATAATTAAATTGGCAGGCAGTTTTCTATATATTTACCTTTAATAATGATTTATACTTTTCTATGCTTTTGTGTTGTTTAGCATCTCTTCATTTTTACTTTAAGACCTTCTTTCAGGACTTCTTGTAAGGCAAATCTAGTGGTGACGAACTCTCTCAATTTTTGTTTGTCTGGGAAAGTTTTCATCTCTCCTTCCTTTTAAAAAGCAGTTTTTATCCTGGTATAGAATTCTTGGTTTGCAGGGTTCTTTAAAGTATTTTAAATGTGCCATATCACTCCTTTCTGTCTTGCAAGATTTCTGCTGAGAAATCCACTGACTATGGATATGAATATGGTTACTTCGTTGTATATAATGTCAACTTTCTCCTGCTGCTTTAAAAAGTGTCTTTTTATCTTTGAGTTGTGCCCATTGAATTGAAATATGTTTTAGTGTGGACCTGTTTTTAATCAACCAATTTGGGGTCTTTTGGCTTTTTGAATCTCATCTCCCAAATAGTATTGAAAACTTTTCAGCCATTCTTTCTCTCTCTAGCTCTCTTTGTTTTCCATGTGTGGTTGCAGAGCAGTCAGGTGTGACTGGATATAGGCAATGTACTTAAAAAGTATAATAGTCTGAATACCTGGGTACTCACTCCCAGCCATTATTTCTTTGAACAAACATACTGCCCCTTCATCTTTCCCTTCCTTTCTGGGATTCATATCATGTGTAATTTAATTTTCTTTTTAATTTTGTTATTATCATTATGTGTTTTTAAATTGTATTGGATTATAGTTGATTGATAACTTTGTGTTAATTTCAGATATATAGCAAAGTTAATCTGTTTTACTGTCCACTCTTTTTTAGATTCTTTTCCCATATAGGCCATTACATAGCATTGAATAGAATTCAGTTTTCTTGATGGTGTCCCGTAAGTCTCAGTGACTTTCTTATTTCTCTCATCATTCTTTTCCTTTTGTTCCTTTGACTAGATAATTTCAAATGACATGTCTTCAAGTCTGCTAATTCGTAAATTTTCAGTTAAGTCATTGTATTATTTAGCTTCAGAGTTTTGTTCTTTTATATGGTTTCTCTGTTGTTAAACTTCTCATTTTGTTCATGTATTCTTTCTTTGATTTCATTTAGTTGTCTGTGTTCTCTTGTAGCTCACTGAGCCTCTTTAAGATGATTGTTTTGAATTTTTGCCAAGCAGTTTAGAGACCTCCATTCCTTTAAAGTTTATCACTAGGGCTTTTTTGGGTTGTTCTTCCTTTATTGGTATGTTTTCCTGATTCTTCATGACCCTTGTTCCCTGGCATTGTTCCCTGTGCATTTGAAGAAAAATTCACCTCTTCCAGACTTTACACAAAGGCTCTCTCTCTCCACCATGGGGTTACTTGTGGGCTGAGGAAATCTGTCTTTCTGCTATTCTGTACCAGCTTGAAATGAGGGGTGCCTTGGATCAATAAAACTATTCTTCTTATTCTTTTCAATATGTTTTTTTTTTCTAATTTCTGTGCTCCACCTTAGTGCTATAACCTTTCACATAGATTCCAGAGCCCTCATGAAGGCATTTTCATCCATAGAGATTTAAAAAAATTTTTTTTCCTTCTGTGAAGAGATAAGTGCTGGAACATCCTATTCTGCCATCTTACTGATATTCTCCTGTAACTTTTTTCTAAAAGATTAAGAAGCTTTTGAGGTACTGATATGCAAACATTTCCAAGATATATTACAAAGTAAAAAGAAAAAATACAGAATGATAATATAGTATTAGTGTAGAAAAGTTAGAGAGAAAAATTATATGGATTTTTACTGGTTAATGAATGTACAATAAACACTAGAAACAAAAGTGATAATAGTGATTCCATTTGAGAGGCATGTGAACTGGAGATAGGAAACAGAATCAGAAGGAAGACATTTTTACTTTTTGTTGTTTGAACAATGTGTGTCTAATACCAAACTATTTAATCAATTAAATAGTTTTATAATCATATCACTTATAAATAAATACCTTAAAATGCCTTGCTGATACAGATATAAATAAATGATTAAACATGTTATGATTTAAGAACAAAATATATACTTATAGTTTGAATGCTTTACCATAGATTAGAAATGTCTTGGCTTCCAACACTGTTAATTACTAAGTGAGTCAAGTTTTGAGAGATTTCGTTTTCTTGACAACAAAGTAGAGAAAAGCTTGACAACCACTCTAATAGACTCAGAGTATTTTGAAAGGATTAATTAAGAGCTATGGATTATTTAAAAATCAACACATATTTTCATGTTATAATACAGAATGTACAAATTAAATGTTAATGTTATTTTAAATACAGATCATAGAGAAGGATTTTTCCAGTTATGTTTTATGTTTTTCTAAGCTGAAAGAGGAAAAAGAATCTAAAACATTAAACAGAACCTAAATGTAATATGATTTACCTAGCATGAGCTCAAATTGGAGCAGAAATCAAATTTGCTCTTTTACAAAAAATTGCAAAAGATTTGCCTAGTTCTTATTTGATTGGCAAATACTAGAGGTAACACAAAAAGCAATCTAATTTCTTTGATAAGGTACATATTGGTTTTTTTGTGTTGGAGTATGTGTGTGTCTGTCCATGTGGACATGTGGGCTCTTGTTTTATTTTTAATACATCAAGTAGATATTTGTCTTCAATTAATCATGGTAGAATTAATTCTCAGCATGAACTACTGAGAGTCTTTTATTTTTAAGAAAACTTGATGGTCTTCCAGTTATTATTTTCCCAGAGTCCAATATCTCCTACATTCTTAGCGCTATTAATTTGGATTAATTATTCTATTCTCCACAGAATCACCAGAAATGACAAGAACAACTAAAACTCACTTCTTTTCTCATCCTTTTAACTCATGATCTGGTTAAGTTTAGAAAAACTATCCCCCTGCCCCACCTTTGGGGCTTCCCTGATGGCTCAGTTGGTAAAGAATCTGCCTGCAATGCAGGAGACCCCAGTTCAATTCCTGGGTCAGGAAGATCTGCTGGAGAAGGGATAGGTTACCCTCTCCAGTATTCTTGGGCTTCCCTTCTGGCTCAGCTGGTAAAGAATCTGCATTGCAGCAGGAGACCTGGGTTCGACCCCTGGGTTGGGAAGATCCCCTGGAGAAGGGAAAGTTTACCCATTCCAGTATTCTGGCCTGGAGAATTCCATGGACTTTAATGTTTAACGTTTAAATGCCCCACTTTTAATGTTTTCAGGTTGGAAGCAATTGCAGGCAAAATGATCTCCTTTGGTGAAATACCTGCTGGGAAAATGTTGGCATTTCATATCCTGTGGAGAGGATATTCAAGGGTGGTGTGCTGAAAGTCTAACGTTGTACAGCAAAGCATGTGGGGTCTCATGATTAGGAATGTAAAACAGAATTAACATCTCCTTCTGCTTCTTCATGAAATGAGAATTTTTACTTCTCATACTAAACATAAAACAATAGCACTGAGTACTCCTTTGTAAATCTATGTTTCATACTTGATTTGCCTTTTTTTCCCCCACAAGGTATCTCTCAGTTACATTGATTATATTACCAGATTATTTGATGACTAAGGCCATTAACAATCCCCTCTTGAGTAGTCAACATAGCAATGTTTAGTTGCCTTGCAGTAACAATCAGGGGATGGAGCAATTTGCCATAATTAGATACTATCTGAAAAAAAGTATACACATTAAGGGAAGTTAAACAGACTTCTTTCTTATGGTTAGGGATGACTGTTAACAGAGCAACTTTTTCTGAATTACAAAGAAAATTATTGCACTTTTAATTTGCTCATTATTACAAATGCAGAAACAACAAATGGTTTTTGTTTGGAGTTTGCCCCATGTGGCTTTGGGCAAGTTTCTTAACCTTTCTCTGTTCTTATTCCATCATCTAGGAGGCAATGATAATAGTCATACCACAATTAGATACTGTTGGCTAATTAATGATTGCAAAGTGCTTTGAGATCCTGGGAAAGAAAAGGCTCTACAAATAAAAATGAAAAATTTATATAAGACATTTAAATTTATTGCAACAGACTTATTCAGACTGAAGACTCAACAGTGAAATCCCTTGTTTCCTAGTCTTATTTTCTCTTCATCAAATAAGAATATTTTATTTATTTTTTCATATTTGTAATATCTTTTCAAGTCCCTGAGTAGTGCTTTCTGCTTTTGTATTCTGTCTGGAATAAAATCACAGTTTGCCTTTTGGTGTTGTTCAGTCATCCAGGAGCACTACTCAAATAAGATAAGGTTATCCATTTGGGAAACATATTTTTGCCTTTTTTTTAAAGAGATGGTACCGTAGTAATGATGGAATTTTTAAATTTAGACACTGTTTTGTATCCTCACACTTAGCACCTTATTGTTTCTGGCATCCAGGGGCAGGAAATGGAGGAAGAGGTAGTGGGCTACAGAAGTCTATCGAGGTGGATTAGACACAATGTTCCAGAGATAGGCTTTCTGTCTTAGTCACAATTTGGAAAATCTATAGATATGGGGGGCCTTGGTTATTCTGGTGGAATAACCTACAGAAGGATCAGATGTTAGGTGGCTCAGTGGTCATCATATCATTTTTTTCTTTCCGTGTGTGTGTGCTAAGTCACTTCAGTCATGTTCAGTTCTTTGCTACTCCATGGACTGTAGTTTGTCAGGCTCCTCTGTCCATGGGGTTCTCCAGGCAAGAATACTAGAGTGGGTTGCCATGCCCTCTTCCAGGGTATCTTCGTGATGCAGGGATCAAACCCAAGTGTCTCCTGCATTGGCAGGTGAGTTCTGTACTACTAGCGCCACCTGGGAAGCTCAGTGGTCATCATCTCATATTTCTTTCCAGGTCTACTCAAACCTGGAAGAGGATTGAGGTACTAGGTTAGGTAATGGAGTAAGGATTCAGAGTAGTAACTGTAGTAGAAACTAGGCAGAAGCTTAGTGAACCACATCAATATAGGGTGGGGGATAAAGAGAAAGGTGTAAAGAAGAGGAATAAATTGGAAAAGGAGAGGTGGAAATATTTTCCCAAGGAAATGGGTCTCACATTAAAAAAAAAAAAAATTAGCATGAACATAAAGTACTTATTATTTGCCAAGCACTAAGAACTTTATAAGCTTTCTCACCTTTAATCCTCTCAAGCAATTTATGAGTTAGACACTATCATTATGCACATTTCATAGATGAAACTAGAGACCAAGTGAAATAATTTGCCCAAGGTCACACAACCAGTAATCGACAGAGTTAGGATTTGAACTCAGGCAGTTTAGCTCCAAAATCTATGCAGATAGTTTCTATCTACTACTGAATTTTATTGCTGGTTGGTAGGAAAATGACTTGAGAGAAAATGCAGAAGTTTTGGCAATCTTTACTGGGCTATTAGATCTCAGGGAGGCTGATCTAAATCCAAACTAAACTGAATGGTGAGGTTGAATCTGCTGACACTTTAATTTGAAATGGCTCAGAAGCTGGGGATGATTAACATTTGCAATTTGAGTCACCATTGAACTCACCTATGAGGGACTAAGAAAGGAAAAAAAGCAGAGAAGCAGTAGTGGGAGCTGTAACCATTTCCTATCAGAGTACTAGAATTAAAATTTGTTATTTTACTGTCTTCCAGTATCACCATCTTTACAGAGTCAGTATACATCTATGATTTGTAGGTGAGCTCTGGGCTTAAATAATGTCCATAGAACCATGCTAGTCTGTTAGCTTAGCTCACATTCTCAAAGAGACTCAAAGAGGAAGTTCGGTTCCATTCAGTTCAGTCACTCAATCGTGTCCTACTCTTTGCGACCCCATGGACCGCAGCACGCCAGGCTTGCCTGTCCATCACCAACTCCAGGAACTTGCTCAAACTCATATCCATTGAGTCAGTCATGCCATCCAGCCATCCCATCCTCTGTCATCCCCTTCTTCTCCTGCCTTCAATCTTTCCCAGCATCAGGATCTTTTCTAATGAATTGGCTCTTTGCATCAGGTGGTCAAAGTATTGGAGCTTCAGCTTCAGCATCAGTCCTTCTAATGAATATTCAAGACTGATTTCATTTAAGATTGACTGGTTTGATCTCCTTGCTGTTGAAATGACTCTCAAGAGTCTTCAACATCACAGTTCAAAAGCATCAGTTCTTTGTTGCTCAGCTTTCTTTATGGTCCAACTCTCACATCCATACATGACCACTAGGAGGACCATAGCTTTGACTATATGGACCTTTGTTGGCAAAGTAATGTCTCTGCTTTTGAAAGGCTGTCTAGGATTGTCATAGATTTTCTTTCAAGAAGAAAGTGTCTTTTAAGTTCATGGCTGCAGTCACTGTCTGCAGTGATTTTGAAATTTAAGAAAATAAATTCTATCACTTTTTCCATTGTTTCCCATCTATTTGCCATGAAGTGATGGGACCAGATGCCTTGATCTTAGTGTTCTGAATGTTGAGTTTTAAACTAGCTTTTTCACTCTTTCACTTTCATCAAGAGACCCTTTAGTTCCTCTTTGATTTCTGCCCTAAGACTGGTTTCATCTTCATGTCTGATGTTCTTGATATTTCTAGCCAGAAAAAAATTGGTGGAAGTATGATAGATGGAACAAGAATAGTGGAATATTAATAATTATTGAAGCTGAATTATATGTCCATGATGTTTCACTATTTTCTGTAATTTGGTGAAATTTTGAAATTTTTTTTTAATGAATAGCTAATGGTGGTGTCATCTGCATATCTGAGGTTGTTGACATTTCTCCCTGCGCTCTTGATTCCAGTTTGTGCTTCATCAAGCCCAGCATTTCACATGATGTACTCTGCATATAAGTTAAATAAGCAAGGTGACAATATACGGACTATATGTACTCCTTTCCCAATTTGGAACCAGTCCACTGTTGCACATCCAGTTCTAAGTATTGCTTCTTGCCCTGCATACAGATTTCTCAGGAAGCAGATAAGGCGGTCTAGTGTTCCCATCTCCTTAAGAATTGTTCATAGTTTTTTTGTGATCCATTCAGTCAAGTGCTTTAGCATAGTCAATGAAGCAGAAGTAGAGTTGCTGCCTTCCAACTCAATAAATCTTCATGATTTACTGTGTTCTTCAATCCAAGCACTGAATAATCCAAATTTTCTTTAGTTACCAAAGCCAGGTAAGATCACAATCCAAATTTGCCTGGGAGAGTTATATATATACATTTATAAAACTTACCTTTTAGCCTCTAGCTCTTTTACTGATTGGGATAAATTTGTATGATTTTCCTGAAATGTAATTTGTATAATTTACCAATTTGAATCTTCTGAATAAAGTTAATCCCCAGGAACAAAGTGTGTGTGTGTGTGTGTGCGTGTGTGTGTGTGCATGTGTGTGTGTGCATGTGTGTGTGTAGTCTATGTAAGACTATGTATATATAGTCTATGTATGCTTTTCCATTAAATATATAAATTGAAACATTTAAGTGTGAGATTCCTAATGCCACTGTAATGTCTGGAGATGAGAAGTGAAAGAGTAGAAAAGAATTGATTGGGCTTGTGATATAATGTAGGGAAGCATAGGGAACCAATAATTACTGCATGTTTATGCTCTGTTAGACTTTATGCCAAATGGTTTACATATGCAGTATTATCTTATAAACTATGAAAAAATATTGTTTTCATATTTTAGGTGAGAAAACCGAGGCTCAGAGAGTTTAAATAATTTGTTCAAAGCCACACTGCTGGAAAATAAGCGGTCAAGCCAAAATGTGAATTCATATCTGTTACTGTGAAGTGTAATGTGACAATCGCTCAGCTCATCACATTCCTTTTCTTTTATATATATTTTCATGTATATACATGGTCTAATTTCAACTGAAAAGTATCATTCACTTGGAAGTCACTCAGATTATTTAATTTGTGCCTCAATAGCTAGAGTCTATATTTGAAACTGGGCAAATCATTAAAATGATTATTCTAATGTTAATAACAGTTAAAAAGTTAATTTTTAAAAAATGAGCTGGATTAGATGCCACAGAGCATAAATACTTTACATGAATTATTTAATTTGTTCTTTATGAAAAACATCATGATGTAGATAACAGTGATTACATGAGGAAACAAACTCAGAAAGGTTAGTTGACTTGTCTATGATCACACAACTGTTAAATATCAAATCAGGATGAAAACTTGGGTCTGTTTGGCTATAAGGCTCAAGTTCTTCCCTACTACTCCTTCAAGCTTTTCTAAAATATTTTTTAGTTAGCTTTATAGTAAGCTAAAGTCTAAGCTTGAAGGATTTCTATGCAGCATTGTCTTCTCTGAGGGCTTTTAACATGTGCACTGTTAGAATAAGAAATGATGCCTCCGCCTGTAAATTGATCCTGCTTGGGAATCCATAATGAAGCACCATGAGCCCAGTGGGTAGTTCTTTTTCTTTGTTAATCCTTAAGTATACCTCACTCCTACTTTAAAGTTTTGGTATCCCCAGCACTTAGCTCAATGTCTTAACATGGCTGGGTCACTTGATATTTGTTTACTGGTTAGTGTGAAATCTAGACTGGCACTTCTAGGAACTAAATGGAGATGGAAGGGTGGTCATGGAGAGCCCTCCCCCCCCCCTTTTTTTTATAAACCTAAGTGTGAAAAGTAGAAAAAAAATAGCAAGAGGCTTTGAAGTGGGACAGAAACAAGAGAAGCTTGTCATAAGTTTATTAAAATTACTGGAAAAAAGGAAAATGACCCTCATTAAAAGCTGCAAACTTCTTGCTGTCTTGCATAAAGGAAGTTTAAAGTTTCCATTTCATATGGCAATTCAAACTGCTTTTCTTTAAGTAGGCCCAGCAGTGCCTTTCCATGCAAAAGGCAGAACCTCTAAAAGTTGGGCTGCTCTCTGCCCTTTCAAAAACAGAAGAGACTGAAAACTAATCATTTTGGAAATTAAGAGCTGATACTTGGTATTCATTCTAAGGACACCAGAGGTGGAGAGAAAGTCATGGGAAACCATTCCAGCCACCCATAAAGTCACTGGCAAGCTGAGACTTTGGGAACTGTTTTTAGAAGGTTGGATCCCTGGTTAATAAATCTTCAAGATGAGAATAATTGATGCTGTCTTGGCTGCTACTTATGTAAGAATTTCCTGTTCAAAGGATCTGTGCCATGAAAGACATAAGCAACATTAAAGGTTGAAAGCCGATTTAACAAAACAAGTTTGGTAAGAGAACTGTCAATAACAGGCACAGGGAAATATGTTACAGCTTGAGTCAGGCTTGAACCAGTCTGCCTGCATGCTGTTCTCTTCTACAGATGGGGCAGCACTTGGCAAAGCTGACATGGATTTGGATTTTAAAGCTATGTAATGATTTCAGTATTTCGTTTTCCTGCAAATCACTAAGGATGATTCAAAACCAAACCAGATGGCCACGCAGCTACTGTGGAATATCAGCTACAGGCCAACCTTTTATTTTTCTTCAGAACATTACCTCTTACAACAACTTAAATTTCTAAAGTGTCTTAAATGCAGCAAAACACACTTCATTGGGAGAGTCTATAATGTGCCTCTTTTTCTTCCAACTACCTTTAGTAGTCTCATGAAGAGCTAATGCCTCTTAGAACTCAGAAAGCCAGCATGAACATTCGTAGGCTAGGGAACATAATATTCATTGGGAGTGGGTTGGAAGGGGGCATTTGTTAGGATTGCACTGTATTGTCTGTTTTTTTCATTTGATTTTGTCTTTAAAACAGTGAAGGAATAAACACAATGAAGACAGCTATAGAGCTGGGAAAAGAGATTGAAGCAGGCCTAGGAGCCTTTAAAACGTTTTGTAAAAAGTTTGTAGTCCAGAAACATGATAGCCCCGGACTTGTGATGTGTGTATTTTGTTTTGTGTGTGTTGTTTTATGCACTCTTTCATTTCTCTTCGGAACTTTTTCCAGAGATTTTCTCTGGAAAATCACTAATTGCTAGCAAAGTGATCCTATATTGCTTTCCCCTTCCTTATTTTAGCTTTTAAATTTTTGAAATAATTTTATTTACTGAAGAATGGTAAAAATAGTAGGGAAAGTTCTTGTATATCTTTTACGCAGCTTTCTTTCATGTTAACACCTTATAGAAATGAGACAGACTGGCACCTGGGACCCTTTACGGCAGTGTTGCAGCACTTGCACCTGGACACACCTCTCTTGGAGCAACAAAATACAAAGAAACTGTATGGTACTAAAAATAACTGCATGCATGTGCAGTTAGGGCAAGTTCAGGACAAAAGATACAAAGAGACCCTCCCCCTGCCAAAACAACAACAACAACAACAACAACAACAAATGCACTTCTGAAGAGCCTGGAGTAAAAGCAGTGTGCTGTACATGCCCCCTGCACACAATACCACCTAAGGCATGGGCAAAATACCTAAGCCTTTCCTCTGGCCCAACCCCTGGACACACCTCTACGCTCATCCCAGGAACGGGCTTGCCCATCTTCCTCAGAGAGTGAGTAAACAAAGGGACCTGTTGTTTGTTCTTACTCTCCTCTGCTGCTACGGGGGCCCCAATAAAATCTTGCCTGGATTTCTTGTCTGGCTTGTAATAAATTTCACTGGCTGGGGAAGGCCAAGAAACCTGTTCAGTAACAGCACTATGGTAAATTTATCAAACCTAAGAAACTGACATTGGTGCATTATTATTAGCTAAGATTTAGAATTTCCTTGAATTTCACCAGTCTTCCCACCAATATTATTTTTCTGTTCAGGATGCAGTACAGGATTTTACATTTTAATTAGTCATCATGTCTCTTTAGTTTTCTCTAGTCTGTGGCATTTTGGGGAGGTCTTTCCTTTTTTTTCATAACTTTGATATTTTTGAATACTGAGCAAGGTAGTTTGTAAAATGGTTGATTTGAAATTTGGTTGATGACTTCTCATGATTGGACTGGAGTTATAGATTTGGGAGAAGAATACTACAGAGGTGATGTGCCCTTTTTCATTCATATTATGTTAAAGTGAACATGATATCAACTTGATTTATCACTCATGATGTTAAAAAGAAGATCATGTTCTTTTTTAAAAAGGTGTACCTGTATAATGGGTTGTTTTGGTAACTGGCTAACTGATCAAATTACAAAAAGTGCCTATCTCAGTGCTTGACACTCAGTAAATGTTTTTTTCTTTCCTTTCTCCCTCCCTTCATTCATTCATTCAGCAAAAATTATATATTGAGTCAGCCAGTGAAACTGTGTCAATTCTCTTTATACACTTATTTTTCAGTAAACAAATATTTATTAAATGGTGATTATGTCCAAGGATGGAACTAGAGCAAGAAAAGTGAGGAATTTGCCTTGGATACGAACTTCAACTGTAGCATAAACAATTGCTAGTCAAAATCAGAGTAGTCTATTCTTTGAACATAAGTATTAATGGCTAATCAGTAAGTTACATCAACCTTGATAAAATTGACGTTCATTAGATCTTTGCCACTTAGCAAATATAAGAACTTGGGCTGGCCATTTAACTTTCTAACTCCCAAATTCTACAAATTCAAAATGAAAACAATGGTAGTACCTACCTCATGGGATCTTTCTGTGAAGATCAAATGAGATATGACCAATAATATGATTGATCAGTAAAAGGTTTGGCATTTAGTAATTATTCAATTATTGGTGGTTGTTATTCTCATCAAAACAACAAAAAGCAGTTGATTCAAACCTCTCTTCTATTGTTTATAAGATTCTATCTTGTCTTGTGCACTAGTGGAGTCAATCAGATAGATTACCTTACCAATTGAAGACATCCACGTAATAACTGCTGCTGCCAAAAATACAGCCAGCAATCAGCCGTATAATAAATGTTAAGAATATGCTAGCTTCTTTTATCATTGATTTTATTGTTTACTATTATTATTATTCCCTAAAAGAGTGAAATGGATCCCAACTACATGCACCTACAGAGCATTCCCTTAGGAACTGTGAGTGTCTTAGATTTTACCTTACTTGGAAGATGCTACAGTTTCATGTATGTTATAAAAAGACATAAAATTGCTGGATCAGAGGCAAAGGACAGAGTATCAACATTTCCTTGCATTGGTTTCCTGATCTGCAGTTCTCACATGGCAATATAAAGAAGGCTAAGTGATATGTGAGCATGGAGTGGGTTGGTTACAGGAGAGGAATCCTGGGCTTAGGGAATTAAAATCTTAAAAAAAAAATGATGGTAAAGTATATTTGTTCCAGAGGTGACACTATCTGTATCTTTTAAGACTGTAAACTGTACAAACATCCTTGTAAAGATAGTTTTGAACAAAGGCAGTTAGTGCCTTTGCTAACCAGAAGTGCAGGAACACAAGATATCTATGAAGAATTGTGTCACTACAGGAAATAGGAGACATTTGCCCAATCTTATCTGCTCCACCAAGAAAGACAATTTAAATAGGAAAAAAGCCACAAAGGCAGGCATTTCCTAATTCATTATCCCCTCTTCTGATTTGTTTTTAAAGTCTACTTACTCTGTTAAGTAAATCTAACTAGACTCAAGATGATACTCTGACCTCTCATTCAGAATGTATTTCAGAACAGGAACACCTGTTCTCTTGATACTGATGTGATTTTTACCTGTATGCTGAGATTTAGATTCAGCTTGGACCCTCTTAACTAGTCTATGTCCATGGACTCTTACCACGGCTTCATTACTTGGCTGTTGCAGTTGGTTTCCTTTTTCTAGTGTGAGCCAATGTCTTGAATTTGACCTCAGATTTGTTCTCTAGATTGATTAGTGGGTTTATTTTCAAATTGTTGTATTTGGGGACTGAACTAAAGGTTTTTAGGGAACCTCAATTTACATATGGCCTGAGATTGACCTGGTCTTGTTTCAAGGGGAGATTGGCTTCCCCATCCTGTGTGTGGGTTCTGTGTGGAACAGCTCAGAGTCTTTGAGGGAAGGTGTCCTTTTGGTGATGAACCAGGGAGAGATCCAAGCTCAGAACTTGTTCTTCAGCTTCACCTTAATGAAGCTACAGCACTCCTCCACCATGAGCAGGGCCAGTCTAAGGGCCAGGCATATGAAGTAACTCTTCCCCATGCACTACAAAGTCATCCACATTACCTCTTACTTCTACTCCTATACCTCCTTGGAAGCTAGCCAATGCAAGCAGTCAACTATAAACATCTTCCCTTTGTGGAGGTCTGGCATCACAGACCACTAGAAATCTCCTCTTTAATAGAACCATTAATTGGAATATATAAAACACATGCTCTTGTACTTGATCTGGCTGCAGATGAGATACAAGTTCACAAGTGAAAATGTTAGAGCTGTCATTTTTAAAGGTAGTTCCATTTTTCATACCCTGTAAATTCACAGCCAAATAACAGATTTTTATATTGAACTAAATTTAATAGCTCTTGGTCTTAGTCTGTAGGCTAAATCCCAGTGAAAGTTAAAGTTAAATCCATATATTTGTTTCTCAGTTACACAAAGAGAAAAGAATAACACTTTTTGAATACATTGTTCCTAGGGACTATTATCTTTGAAGACCCATGTCTACTTGGTCAGTTTTTAGAAATAAGAGTAACAATACTGGAAATGACTGTTTTCCTTTTTTCTTTGAAAAACTGCAAAGAGCAGAATGTCTTTGTAGTGGTGAATAAAGACATCTTTGGCCTATTGCTAATGAATGGTATAACAGAACTACCATTAGAGATTGTTGATCATATTACTTACTTATAGTATCTTAAAACAGGAAAAGACCCTAGAACTCATTAGGCATAGCCTTCTTGTTTTTATAGAAGGTAAAGGTCAGAGAACTTGTTTGCTAAGGTCACAAAAATAAAAACTGCCAGAACCAATATTTATAATTGTTTCTTAATGCTATAAAGTTAATTGGTTTGTTGTAGGTGTTCCATAAATACTTATTGAAAGGATAAAGGAATAATTGAAATGCCTTACTATATATTACACTTTCTATGTGAATGATTCTTGTTTTAATAAAGTATAATATGCATAATGAAAAATTCACAAATCATTAGTGCAAAGCTAGAGGAGTGAATTTTTAACAAAATGAACAAAACCACTACTGAGATAAAAACAGTTCATTACCAGTATCCCAGCTGGCATTGCACCTCAGTCCACCGCCGCCACTGCCAAGTCCCTTCAGTAGTGTCTGACTCTGTGTGACCCCACAGACAGCAGCCCACCAGGCTCTGCCGTCCCTGGGATTCTCCAGGCAAGAATACTCGAGTGGGTTGCCATTTCCTTCTCCAATGCATGAAAGTGAAAAGGGAAAGTGAAGTCGCTCAGGTCCTGTCCGACTCCTAGTGACCCCATGGACTGCAGCCTACCAGGCTCCTCCGTCCATGGGATTTTCTAGGCAAGAGTACTGGAGTGTGTTGCCATTGCCTTCTCCATGCACCTCAGTCACTACTCCCCAAATCGCTATTGTGATTTACATTACAATTTACTAGCTTTATCCCCTTTTTGAAATACATATAAATGAAGCATGCATTATATGCTCTCTTGTATCTGATTTTGAGTTGAATATCATCTGAGATATTTAACTGAATTATTGGGTGTAGCTCTAGTTTATTCTCATACAATATTTCACTATATGACTGTTGCAGTTCATTTATCCACCCTACTATTTACGGATGTTTGGGTTGTTTTCAGATTTTAACTCATGAATTACTACTACAAGCACTCCCGTTCATGTCTTTGTTGACATTTTTCCCTATTTTGAATAAATCAAATATTTTTGATATTCAAAATATTCAAATATTTTGAATAAATCAAATAAATCTACTTCACCGTCTAACTGCTTGCTATTTATATACCCTTATACCATTTTTTTGTAGTTACACTAGAGATTACATCATATGTTTTATAGACACTAATATAATTTAGTATTTGAGTATGTCTCAGATAATCATAGGACTTTATACTTTTAATATTTATAATAATATAATTCTAATTATATTTCCATATTTGATTTATTATCATCATTTATTTTAATTACACATAGATTTTTAAACTCTACAAGTAGGTATTATTATTATTTCATATAGCCAATATTGATTCAGATTTATCCATACATTTACCCTTTCAACTATTTTTTGTTTCTTCTTAAATTTCTATGTACCCATCTGGGATCATTTCCTCTTGCCTCAAGAACCCCTTTGGAGATTGTTTTTGGTGTAAGCATATTGGCTACACAATCTGTTTTATTTGTCTAGAAATGTCTTCATTTTGCCTTCAGTTTTGAAGGCTATTTTTTTCTGGTTTTAGAATTCTAGATTAGCTGTTATTTTCATCCAGTACTTTTAAGATAACATTCCATTGTCTTCTGCCTTCTGTCATTCTGTTGAGAAGTTGGCTGTCAGACTTGTCCGTTTAAAAATATATGGCAAAAACCACTACAATATTGTAAAGTAATTAGCCTCCAGCTAAAATAAATACATTAAAAAAAAGAAAAAAATCTTAAAAAAATGAAAGTAACCTTTTTCTTCTGTACCTGCTTTAAGATTTTCTTTCCTTTGATTTTCAATAGATTTACTAAGATATACCTAGATGTGTGTTTCTTGATATTTTTTTCTGCTTAGCATCTGAAGCATTCTTTAACTCTGTGGTTTGATGCCATCAATCAATTTTAGTAATTTCTTGATCATTACTTCTTTAAATGTTACATCAGTCTGATTTTTCTCTCTTCCTTCTCTAAGATGACCATTAGATATATGTAAAGCCTTTAAAAGAAAAAACAAAACGATTCTATATGTTTATTATACATTTCTATATTTTTCATTCTTTATTCTAATCATGATTCAACATGGGTATGCATGTTTGTGCTCAGACCCTATTGACTGTAGCCCACCAGGCTCCTCTGTCCATGGAATTTTCTGAGGCAAGAATACTGGAGTCTGTTGCCATTTCTTACTCCAGGGGATCTTCCACAGCTAGGGGTTGAAACTGTGTCTCTTGCATCTCCTGCATTGGCAGGCAGATTCTTTACCACTGCGCCATCTGGGAAGTCCATTTTCACATGAATATTTCTTACTAATTTATCTCCTGGTGCACTAATCCTCTGTTTAGCTGCTTTCACTCTTCTATTAAATCCATCTTTGATTGAATATTAGACATTATATATGAAAAATTATAGAGTCTTCCCTGAGGGCTCAGTGGTAAGGAATTTGCCTGCAATGCAATAGATGCAGCAGGAGCTGCAGGTTTGATACCTGGGTCAGAAAGATCCCCTGGAGATGAAAATGGCAACCCACTTCAGTATTCTTTACTGGAAAATCCCATGGACAGAGGAGCCTGGTGGGGCTCAGTCCATGGGATTGCAAGAGAATCAGATATGACTTAGCAACTAAGCAACAAAAAACAATGAGAAACTATAGAAGTATAATGTGATATTCTTCTTGAGAGAACACACTCTATTTTTTGACAGGTAACCAGAGTAGGAGTTGATTATCTTAATCCATTCATGAGCTGAGCTGAATTAAGTCTAGATTTCAAATACTATAAAGCATGGTCTACTTCTTGTTTTTTGTCACTCCTAGGGTCTTTGTCTCAAGGAGTCCCAACCTAGCCTGGTGAATTTCCCAGAGCTCCTCTTCTTTTGAAGGTATTGAACTCCAAATTTGTCTACCCAGATCCATTAAGTAGATGATAACTTCACTTAGCACTTCAGCTCTTCTCTGGTCAGCTTAGTTTCTAGTTCTGTGCAGCATAAGAATTAACAAATAAATGCACATATACAGAATACTGGTCTCACTGAGTTTCTCCTCTCTCTGAGATTTTTGACAACCTCAAGCCCTGCTTACATTGGAAGCTCTTTTAAACCTTTAAAGACTCCCTTTTATATTTTATCTAATTTTATTTTTTTTAAATGGAATAGTTAGTTCACTACTACTCCTCCCAAACTCTCTAATGTTATTTATTTTGACTTACAATGGAAAGTCTCTAATTAAATAATGTGAATAAGTTTCCATTACATACTTATTTCGATGCATGTGCAAAAATTATTCTTGCTGAACACTGAACATACCATGGATTTGTGGTCATTGTTTTATTTTACTTTTTAAGATTTAAAATTTAAACATTTCAGTGTGTTTGTTTATGTGCAAATGCTTGTACTAATGTAAGCAAGTTGGTAGTAGCAGTTTCCATGATTTCAAATAAGATTCTTGCGCAGTGTTTTTATTATTTCTTAAAAAAAAAAGTTCTTACTATTGCAAAGGAAAGAGTTGAAGACCTTAAGTGAGCAATCTTTTGGTTGTAATAAAAATTCAACAAAAATGTAGCTTAAGCCAAAAGGATTTTATTGACTCATATAACTACTATGTTCAAGAGTGGATTCTGGCTTGGGGCCCATCTGGAACAAGGGACTCTTAAGATGATGTCAGAAGTTAGTCTTTTTCTATCTTTAAAATAAATTTTTTATTTTCGATAATGGTCTTATTTTTTAAGTTAGATTTTTCTATACACTGGAAAAGGTGGCTCTAAGTATAGCCAATCCAAACAGTAGAGAAACCCTTTCTCTTCTATTGTCTCTTTTTGTCCCTATAGTACATATATATATGTAATGGAAAGAGTCTGATTGGCACAGTATGAGTCACATGCCCAACCACAGTCTGATCATCTGTGAAGATATGGTATTATAACTGTCTAAACTTTGGTCATATGATCATCTTTGTGGTCAGGGATGCAGATCACTGTGATTGACAGTCCCAGCATGATTACCTAGGAAAATGCAGCAGCTTGTTATAATTTCTTTCTCTAAAGTACTATGGAGAATGCTTGAAGAACCTGTATTTATGGGTCATATGTCATTATAAGTCAGTAAGAGATATTCAGAAGGATCTAGGGCCTTTGTTTGTCCTATGATAACTTACATGGCTGAATTTTGGTAGTTTGTAACCTGATCAAGATTTTGGGTTCAGTTCCTCCCCATTACCTAGCCCTGGCATAAAAGCTTTGGTCTGAATATATATTGGAAATAAAGGAAATTTACTCAGTGAGAGGAACCTACCTGTCAGCTCATCCAGACACACTTGATACCAAGATCTTCCTTTTAGAGTAACTGCCTAATATCAGCTTTTGCTAGTTTTCCCTTGTAGCATTTCATCCAACCATGTTCTCCTAATTATTTTTATTTACATACTCCAGATTATTCAAGCTTGAGGATTGGCTACTATTCAAACGGGCAGTGTATAAAAATTCATTAGGTTGTCAATATTTTTTGTTCTGGGTACTTACTTCTGTTCTGGATAATTTTACTTGGTCTCAAAAAAATTCTGATTACTCACCTTGTTTTAATTATACTTTTGTCAACTATGGGTGCAATAGAGACCTGAATCTTAAAAACTACTTGCACTCCAGAGGTGGTGAATATTCAAAGGTAGAACTAGTATTCAAATTTCCAGGTAACTTTGACTTCGAAGCCCAAATTTGCTTCAAGGAAGCAAGTGATTGGAAGTTTATACAAGGAGAAAGGAGACTACATGACAGCTGTGTTCATGCCTTCTGCCTTTCAGAGGAACTGAACTCTCAGAAGATTATGGTGCTAATCAAAAGGCAAGAATTAGTTTCAGAGTTTCTAGGATTAAATCTGTAGCAGGGGCACCAACTGAAGATAGCAAGGCACCAGGAACTGAAGGGACAGTCTACTAGGAAAAACTGAGGTTATAATAACAAAACTATCAAGTCTAAATGCCAAATTTAGAGATCAAAGTTAGGTTAAGTCAAGATTCCAAGCTTGACAGAAGCAGGGTGAATGGTCAGTGATTCTGAATGAGTATGGGCAGGGGGAGATTTCCAAAATTATTACCACCAATTAAGTAGGTATTTGTGGTTCACATCATTAGGGAACATAGTATTTAGGTGGATACTATAGATATAAAAGGCCAGAAATAGATCACACAACAGCCAAAATAGGCAAGAGTTCTTAGTATATTCAGCAAGGAAAGGGGCTAAAAAGAGGAATAGGTGAATATCCTGGAAAGCAGTGATTAAGGCTATGTGGCACAAAGACTTGCAAAGAACTAATTAAAAGCTGCCATCCCCCAGGTCAAACCCTTTGAATGGGAGATGGAAAACAACTCAGCTAAGGCTTTGAAATGGCTAGGATTCCAAGACAAAGAGTGACAAATAGCAGTTACTGCCACTAGTTAATGAACAGTTTCCCAGCTTGTCCAGTGTAAAAGGGATTGCTAATCCCCCTATTGTTTTTTTAGCCACACCCACAGATCAGCACTGCCATTAATCTCCTTACACACCAAACCCTGGCAACTCTTAAAAGGAATTTTCCAGGCACTTTAGTTCAGGGCTCTAATGGTCACAGCTCATAAGTCATGCACTGATTCCTTCTGCACCTGGAAACTGTGGGTGGGGGCTGGTTTTCTGCTAGACCTCAATGACTAATGCACACCTGCGCTTTCTATTGTTCCTGTTGGCAAGATAAATATTTCACAAAACAGCTTGAACAGGGAGTTGTCAAAAAATTTGGGCAGCAACTCCGACATGGGATTTGTTTTCTTCAAGATTGAAATTAGGTGAGATATTGCAGGATTTTAGAATTATTATATCATTTTTTCATAACTTGTCTTAATTTAATTTAGTAGCTTTTACTGGGAAGAAAAAGAATTACAGTTTTCTTTGGTATAAATGAACCTGAGGAAGTATATCTCCTCTCTTTAGCTATTATGCCTACTAATTTGGGAAATTTGGGTATGACTCCAGTATTATGATACTGTTTCTCAGAGGTGACTTTGAAGAAGTATCATGTTAATTCACACCCTAGGTAATTTGCTCAAGCTAACACTCACTGATTGCCATGTCTTCAAAAGAAAGAAAAATCTACTATAACTAAGAAGTAATTTATAGGTCAAGGGCATGCCAGTTCTTTGGAGTGGAGAGAGTAGGAGAAGAAATCTAGGCTTTGGAAGAAAGTGAATCCATAGTTTGCAATTAAACACCTAATTTACACTGTAAAGTGTCGATCGACACAATGTAGGTATCCAACAAATGTTCTATCATGTTCATACAGCAGATTATGGATGTCATTCAAGGTGCCAGGACTAGGGTTTAGTTTTAGGCAAAAAGTTAGGAAATGGACTGTAGTCAGGAATCAGAAAAAGATTGAATTAGAATCAAAGCAGCAAGCCAGGCTCAAGATATGTAGAAAGCCAATATAAGGATAAAATTTGGTCAGAAACTAGATGAACAGGAAGGAATAAAGATACAAATATATATTAAAAAAACATGCAAGATGTCCAAAGCTCATGTTGTTTCCAAGGTGATGGATGATGCAAGAGGTCTAGAAGCTTGTGGTCCAAATATAGTTTCTGGAGATTATGGGGGCAAGTAAACTGAAACTGAAAAGATAAAATAAGGCAGAGAGGCCAGACTAAAGTTCTCAGGCCAGTAGATGTAAAATTGTGGTGGTGTTCTAGTTATGAATAAGTTTTCCTTGGTCTGTGAAGTGTTTTGAAAGGCAATGTAAATAGGCAGATGTTATTCTTGGTTAGTACAAGACTCTGAGCACTTATTTCCCCATTTCAGGCCAGCTTCACACATGTGTTATTTTTGCCCAATTTGTGTTAGATATTTTAATTTGTCACTCCTGGTGGAGGCCATCTACCTGGCACTTTACCTCCACATCTTTTCAGTTCTCATGGTCATTTAGTCCCAACTATCAGAAATGGCTTTGCCCTAGTCTGGCACCAGAAAGTCTGTTTCTAATGAGGAGGGACTAGGGAAGTCTGGTTTAGTTCTTCCACACTTCAGCAACACAATGGTTCTGCTTCTCATCTAGTGCCTGATTTTATCCCAGCTAGGGTCTTATTCCTTGTAACTAAACTCAATGTTTGCACTTCAGTTTCAATAACTAGATCTTTGACTTGTTCACTGATATTGACATCCTGTGTTTATATCCTCCCTGGAAGAGGAAATGGAAACCCACTCCAGTATTCTTACCTGGGAAATCCCATGAACAGAGGAAGATGACGGGATACAGTCTATGGGGTTGCAAAAGAGTCAGATGTGACTTAGCAACTAAACAGCGACAACAATATTCTATTGTGTATATATGCCACTTCTTTATCCATTCATCTGTTGATGGACATGGTTACTTCCATGTTTTGGCCATTGTAAGTAACAATGCAATGAACATTGGGGTCCATGTGTCTTTTTGAACTGTTTTTCTCTGGATTTATGCCCAGGATTGGGATTGCTGGATCATATGTTAGCTCGATTTTTAGTTTCTTAGAGAACCCCTATACTGTTCTCCATAGTGGCTATACTAATTTACATTCCCACCAACAGTATAGGAAAGTTCCCTTTTCTGCATGCTCTTTCAAGGTTTTATTGTTGGTAGGTATTTTATGATGGCCATTTTGACTGGTATGAGATGATATCTCATTGTAGTTTGATTTTGTATTTCTGTAATAATTAGAGAAGGTGAGCATCTTTCCATGTGTCTCTTGGCCATCTGTATGTCTTCTTTGAAGAAATGTCTGGTTAGATCTTCTGCCCATTATTATAGTTATTTTTTTTTTTTTAACATTGAGTGCCACCATCTGTTTGTAAATTTTGGAGACTTATTGGTTCCATCATTTGCAAGCATTTTCTCCAATTCTGTGGGTTGTCTTTTGGTTTTGTTTATGGATTCCTTTGCTGCTTTTGAGTTAATTTAGGTCCCATTTGTTTATTTTTGTTTATATTTCCAGTACTCTAGAAGACATCTCAAAAATGATATTGCTGTAATTTATGTAAAAGAGTATTCTGCTTATATATTCCTCTAAGAGGTTTATAGTGTCTGATCTTACATTCAGGTCTTTAATCCATTTTGAGTCTATTTTTGTGTATGAGGTTGAAGAATGTTCTGATTTAATTTTTTACATATTCTTGCCTCCTTTGTCATAGATTATGTGACACAGGTGCATGGGTTTATCTCTGGACTTTCTATCCTGTCCCATTGATCTATATTTCTGTTTTTATGCCAGTATCATAGTGTCTTGATTACTGTAGCTTTGTAGTATAGTCTGAAGTCAGTCTGCTTCTTCCAGTTCCATTTTTCTTCCTCAAGGTTGCTTTGACTATTTGGGTATTTTGTGTTTCCATACAAGTTGTAAATTTTTTTTTTTTTTGTTTTAATTCTGTCCAAAATGCCATTGGTCATTTGATAGGGATTGTACTGAATCTGTAGATTGCATTGGATGCATAGTCATTTTCACAGTATTTGTTTTTCCAGTCCAGGATCATGGTATATCTTTCCATCAGTTTATGTCATCTTTGATTTCTTTCATAAGCACCTTATAGTTTTCAAAGTACATGTCTTTTGTCTCCTTAAGGAGGTTTATTCTTAGGCATTTTATTCTTTTTGATACAGTGGTAAATGATATTGTTCCTTTAATTTCTTTTCCTGAACTTTAATTGTTAGTGTATAGAAATACAGCAGTTTTCTGTGTATTACTTTTGTATCTTGCAATGTTATTGAATTCATTGATGAGCTTAGTAGTGTTCTTGTAGCATCTTTAGAATTTTTCTATTCATCTTCAGTGACAGTTTTACTTTTTTTCCAATTTGGATTTCTTTTAATTCTTGTTTTTTCTCATATTGTCATGGCTAGGACTCCCAAGACTATGTTGAATAAAAGTGGTGAGAGTGGACATACTTGTATTGTGCCTGATCGTAGAGGAAATGCTTTCAGCTTTTCACTGTTAGGTAAAATGTTAGCTGTAGGTTTGTCATACATGGTCTTTATCATGTTAAGCTATGTTCCCTCTATGCCAAATTATTTTTATTTTTTATTTGTAAATGGGTATTGAATTTTGTCCAAAAATTTTTCTATTTTTCTATTGAGATGATCACATTGTTTTTATTCTTCAATTTTGATTTGTGGATTTCGAAAAATCCTTGCATCTCTGGGATAAATTCCATTTGATCATGATGTATGATCCATTTAATGTATTCTTGGATTCTGATTGCTCATATTATTATTTCATTAATCAAGATCTAACGATTTTTGCATCTATGTTCATCAGTGATAATAGCCTGTAATTTCCTATTTTGTGATAGCTTTGTCTGTTTTTTTGGTATCAGGGTGATAGTGGCCTCATGGAATGAGCTTGGGAATATTTCTTACACTGCAATTTTTGGGATAGTTTCAGAAGGATAGATGTTAACTCTTCTCTAAATGTTTGATCGGATTTGTCTGTGAAGCTGTCTAGTGCTGGACTTTTGCTTATTGGGAGTTTTTAAATTATAGTTTCAATTTCTTGTGATTAGTTGTCAGGAAGCATTTAATAAGAGGCTTCCTGTGTGCTGTTTTGGATCTGTCAGGAACCCTCTGGCCCTTATTGATTCCTGAATATTCAGGAATTAAGAGGAGAGGCACGTCTTTCCTGGGGCTGAGGAATCCAGGCATTTCTCATTACGGTGATAAGTACCCTCTTCCTTTTTATGAGCCATACAATAAAAGGTGATTGTTTGCAACTCTCTCTCTTTGATAGGGTTCATCTTATGTTTTGTAAGTCTGGAATTTTAATCTTTGTCTTTGCTGAGAATAACCACCTTGTAAGACAGTATATATGCCCATGCCATGTTGATTAAAACACCTTTGCTCCATCAGAGCTTTGGTCCCCATGTCTTTCTTCCTTTCTTTCTTTCTTCCTTCCTTCCTTTCTTTCTTTCCTTTCCTTCTTTCTTTCTTTCCTTCTTTCTTTCTTTCTTCTCTCTCTCTCTGTCTCTCTGTCTTTCTATTTCTGGATAATTCCTTGGAGTGCGGAGGCCCGCTGAGCTCACTTTCTTCCCCAGGCTTCTAAGACCCTCTCGAGAAGGCGCATTGTGCCTTCACCCACTCGAGAGGGCGCCTGGTGCCTACGTGCAACAGCGCGAGCCCTAAGATCAGGACTCTATTGGCTTTCCGCATAAATCAGGGGATATCAGCCTCTTTCTCTCTCTTACTCTCGGAACCACTAGGTTCCGGTCCATTAAAGGACCAACAAGCGCTATCAGCCTCTTTCTCTCTCTTACTTTCTTATCGTCGACTCCGGACCACCAGGTTCCGGTCCATTAAAAGACCAACAATTAGTCTGTTCATATTTTATATTTCACTCCTGGTTAGTCTTAGAAGATTGTATCTTTCTAAGAATTTGTCCATTTTTTTCCAGGTTGTCCATTTTATTGGCATATGGCATATTGCTTGTGGTAGTCTAATTTGATCCTTTGTATTTCTGTGGTGTCTTTTGAAACTTCTGTTTTATTTCTAAGTTTACTGACTTGAGCTCTTTTTTTTTTCTTAATGAGTCTGACTAAAGGTTTATCGATTTTGTTTACCTTATCAATGAATCAACTTTAGTTTCATAGATCTTTATTCTTTTTATTCATCTCCATTTCATTTATTTCTGCTCTATCATTATGATTTCTTTCTTTATATTAACTTGGGTTTTGTTGGTTTTTCATTCTCTAGTTGCTTTAGATGTAAGGTTGCATAGTTTATTTGAATTTTTTGTTTCCTAAAGTAAGATTGTATTGCTATAAACTTTCCTCCTTTAACTGCTTTTGGTCTGTCTCATAGATTTTTGATCACAGTGCATTCATTTTCATTTGTCTTGGTATTTTTTGATTTCCTCTTTGATTTCTTCAGTGACCCATTGGTTGTTTAGTAGTATATTGTTTAACCTCAACATGTTTGCATTTTTTTAGGTTTTTTTTTTTTTGTAGTTGATTTCTAATCTCATAATGTTGTGATCAGAAAAGATGCTTGATGTAATTTCAATTTTCTTAAAATTACCAAGGCTCGTTTGTGACTCCACATGTGATCAATCTAGGAGAATGTTTCACCTTCACTTGGGAAGAATATGTATTCTGCTGCCTTTGGATGGAATGCTCTGTAAATGTTAATTAAATATATCTTATCTAATGTGTCATTTAAGGTCTGTATTTTCTCATTGATCTTCTGTCTAGATAATCTGTTCATTGATGAAAGTGGGGTGTTAAAATCCCCCACTTTGTGTTACTGCTGATTTCTCCTTTATGGCTCTTAGTACTTGCCTTATATATTGAGGTGCTCCTATATTGAGTACATATATGTTTACAATTGTTATATCTTCTTTGTGGGATAGTCCCTTGATGATCATGTAATGTCCTTCCTTGTCTCTTCTAACAGTCTATATTTTAAATTCTATTTTGTCTAATACAAGTATTGCTACTCCAGCTTTCTTTTTATTTCCATTTACACAGAATATCTTTTTCCATCCCCTAAATTTCAGTCTTTATGTATGTCTAAATACGATGTGGGTGTCTTGTATATAGGGGTCTTGTTTTTGTATTCATTCATCCAGTCTATATCTTTTAGTTGGAGCATTCATTCCATTCACATTTAAGGTAATTATTGAAATTTATATTCTTAATGAGCATGACAGTTTATAGTAAATATTATTCACAGAGTTATTGCATAATAAAAATATTTATTGAAAGGCAGTTATCAAATAAGTAGCTTTTAAAGGATGAAGAAAAAATGGGAAAATATAATTAAGTGTAGGAAAGAAAGTGAAAGTGAAGTTGCTCAGTCATGTCCGACTCTTTGCGACTCCATGGACTGTAGCCTGCCAGGCTCCTCCATCCATGGGATTTTCCAGGCAAGAATACTGGAGTGGGTTGCCATTTCCTTCTCCAGGGGATCTTCCTGATAGGGGAGAATGATAAATAATGTATGTGTGTATAAATCATTCTCTTGTCATATACATATGCTCACACACAGTTTTGACAGATTGAATTTGAATAATTGAAAGGAAAACTTGGTAGGGTATTCACTGATGTTTTTCTGCAAATGGTTCTTGCTCACTTCTCTCTCTGGGCCCAATGTAGGATTGTACTTTGTGGCTCAATCATGGTTTTGTGGAGCCATGTAATTAGTTTTGGGCAGTTTGTTGTGAGCAAGAGTGACATACCTCACTTTTTATTTCTAAGTTTCTATTTCAAGGCCAGAGGGCCAGAATATTTATTTGCCTGAGTGAGATGTTTCCTAGGTTTCTTTCCCTCTGAGTCAGTGACAGGAAATGCTCGAGATGGTAGTTACTCTGTCAGTCAGAATCAGTGAGTGATCTCTGAGCAACGACAATGAGAAAAGCACCTTTCCACCACCACCTCCACCTCCAGCAACCCATGAGGGAAATGTAGCATGAGCAAGAAATACACATTTGTTATTTTAAGTCATTGATATTTTAGTGTTTTTTTTTTGTTACCACTATCACAGCATAGTTTAGCTTAACTTGACTAATATACATAGCTTGGATATTAGACTCTTCCCTTTAAGTTCCCCAAAGAATAAGTCACATATTTACTGCTATATGATAACAGTCTGATATTGAAAAGAAAACTTATTTTAAATCAAAGTAGGGACAGCTGATTCAGAAGGATTATCTCCACTAGTTTATTCTTAAGTACTTTTTGCCTTGTTTAGAAATCTCTAAGTCATCCTACTGATCAGAATGATACAACTAAACTTGAAATTTCTATGAGATCAAGGGTGTCAGTAAGAAGGCTGCTTGCTGACCACGCCTGTATATTCCAGCAGGGAATTGACAGTTTGGTTTACTCCATAAAAACAGACTTTAGGCTCAGTTTGGGGTCAAGATGAAAAATGCCAAGAGACTGTAGAAAAATTTGTGATGATGTATTATTTAACTGTGAATAAGAATTGTTTGACATTAGATAAGAAGCTTAGCCCAAGAAGAAAAGGTAAAAAGCTTTCATGTCATCTTACTCTTATCCTTTGCCAAAATTCTAATTAATATCTTCCTTTGATTTCATACTTGTAATTTGTTTCATTTAAACTCAACTAGCAGTATTATATAATCCATATGTTATTCAATATACTGATGTTTTCAGGTGGAGTACTGTCATCTTGGTATAATCTCAAACAATGGAAAATTAAAATATTTTATGGCTGTGATTTATTGTTTCATTGAAAATTTGTTTGCTGAATTCTGGTCAACCTTTTATTAGGTTATTTTGTCTTGCTAACATTTATAAAAAACAACCAGAGATTCTGGTTAAAAGGACTATATTTTCTTTTCTCCATATTAGCCAGTCCCTCAACAAAAATTCATACCTCCTCTTTTTCTTCATACTTCCTCTTTTTAAAATTACTTTCTGTTTTCAATATAAAATAACAAATCATATTATAGAAAATACAGATAAAAGAAAAATAAATGAAAACCACTCAAATTCATCACCAGGAGTACCTACTACTAACATTTGTATATACTTTTATAAAAGTGGAATCATATTATTTAGTAACTTGCTTTTTATTCATTAATAAAAATGGGAATATTTCGTCTCTTTAAATAAACTCTTACAATGCATTTTGTGGCCTTATTTTTTCTTATGAATTCACAAAAAATTATTTAATTGATGTACATTGTACATCAAAGCAACAACAAAGAAGTAGTTGCTTCTAAATTTTTTGTATTATCAAATGCTGTAGTGAACAATTTTGTAGTTACTCTTTTCCAAATTTTTGTACTTGTACAATATTTATTTATGACACATTCCTAGAAAAGAAATTGCTAGGGCAAAGTATATACATTATTAAGGCTTTTGATACATGGCGTAAGATTATAAAATTCCCTTCTTGTAATTTACATTCCCTTCCAGTGATAAATAAGAGTGCCTTTTTCTTGGCACCTTTACAGATACTAGGTATTGCCATTTTAAAATATTTGCCAATTTGATGAGCTAAATCCACATATTTTCCATTTTAATGGTAAGCCTCATTGGGGAAAAAAAATAAGACTAGTTGGGCTACATGTTCTTACATAGGGCTATGCTTAAGAGTCTAGAAATGGTTAATTTCTTTCCTAACCCTCCATTTAAAATTTACCAGAGCTTTGTTGTATGCAGTACCATTAGTCATAACTAGAGATGTGCCACATACTGTAACTCACCAATCATTCAAGTCCCAGTAAACCTGAAATATTTTCAATTTGTGTCTATTGCACATATTTATCTATTTACTCCACTTTCATCATCTGTAGGAAAACAACTATATTTGCCTCAGTAGCATTATTAAGGGAGATAAGTTAGTAGGTTTCACTCATTTGTATTCCTTTATCTGATTTACTATGGAATATGATTGTTTGATTTGTGAAGTAATGATACCAAATCAGAATAGTGGCAAAGAAAATATTTTTTAACAAAAAACTTCTTTTTTAAAATTGTTTCACCAATTGGAAAGCTAAAGCACTCAGGAGGGAAGAATATGTAATCATAAAACTGAGTTAGATAATAGGCAATGAGGCATAACAGCATTTTCTAACCTCTTGGATAAAACTTGTGAAAATCTTCAAGAACCAATTACATAGAACAATATATCACTAGGGTGTGCATTCTCTTTAGTTGCTTTATGATTTTCCATAAATGGGAAGCATATTGCTTGGTGGAATTACAAATACATAGGGAGCCTTCTATGGGCTTCCCAGGTGGTTCTAGTGGTAAAGAACCCTCCTGCTAATGCAGGAGACATAAGTGATTCAGGTTAGATCCTGGGTTAGGAAGATTCCATGGAGGAGTGCATGGCAACCCACTCCAGTACACTTACCTGGAGAATCCCAAAAACAGAGAAGCCTAGTGGGCTACAGTCCATAGAGTAGCAAAGAGTCAGACACAACTGAAGCAACTTAGCACACACTTATGTTAGGAGCTTTCTCTAGCTTGGCAGTCTATGGCTTGTATTGGTTCAGTTGCAGTTCTTGTTTTGTTTTTGTTTTTGTTTTTTTTGTAAGCATATCATTTCACTCAAGAGGGAAAGGAAAAAGAAAGTTAACTTGTTTCATGCCCCACTTCTAATAATATCTGATTGGAAAATATTGGGGTGTGAGTTTTTCTCTCTGTTTCATCAGTGAAGCAAGATTACAGGTTTCTGAAGAATGGGTAATATAGTAATAAGTTGGGGATTTTGTTCTTAGATAGTCACATGGAATGGATAACTTTCTAGATGTTTATTTTCCCCATATTGTTTTAATATGCCCATCCATACCCCTACTTGTAGAGATCAAGTTGCCAACATCTGCTGGATCACAGAGAAAGCAAGGGAATTACAGAAAAACAAACAAATAAACAAAAAAACCACATCTACCTCTGCTTCATCAACTACACTAAAGCCTTTGCCTGTGTGGATTATAACAAACCATGGAGAGCTCTTAAAGAGATGAGAATTCCAAACCATCTTACCTGTTTCCTGAGAAACCTGTATACAGTTCAAGAAGCAACAGTTAGAACTCTGCATGGAACAACTGATTGGTTCAAGCTTGAGAACGGAGTACGACAGGGCTGTCTGCTGTCACCCTGTTTGTTTAACCGATATGCTGAGCACATCATGAGAAATGCTGGGCTGGATGAAGTACAAGCTGGAATCAAGATAGGCGGGAGAAACATCAACAATCTCAGATATGTGGATGATACCACTCTAATGGCAGAAAGTAAAAAGGAACTAAAGAGCCTCTTGATGAGGGTGAAAGAGGAGAGTGAAAGAGCCAGCTTAAAACAAAATATTAAAGAAACTAAGATCATGGCATCTGGCCCCATTGCTGCTGCTGCTGCTGCTGCTAAGTCACTTCAGTCGAGTCCGACTCTGTGTGACCCCATAGACGGCAGCCCACCAGGCTCCCCTGTCCCTGGGATTCTCCAGGCAAGAACACTGGAGTGGGTTGCCATTTCCTTCGCCAATGCGTGAAAATGAAAAGTGAAAGTGAAGTCACTCAGTCGTGTCCGACTCTTAGCGACCCCAGGGACTGTAGCCCACCAGGCTCCTCCATCCATGGGATTTTCCAGGCAAGAGTACTGGAGTGGGGTGCTATTGCCTTCTCCATCTGGCCCCATTACCTCATGGCAAATAGAAGGAGAAAAGGTGGAAGTAGTGACAGATTTCCTCTTTTGGGGCTTCAAAATCACTGCAGATGGTGACTGCAGCTGTGAAACCAGAAGATGATTGCTTCTTGAAAGGAAAGTGATGACAAACATAGACAGTGTGTTGAAAAGCAGAAACATTACTCTGTCAACAAAGGTCCATATAGTCAAGGCTATGTATGGTCTTCCCAGTGGTCATGTACAGTTGTGAGAGCTGGACTGTAGAGAAGGCAGAATGCCAAAGAATTGATGCCTTCAAACTGTGGTGCTGGAGAAGACTCCTGAGAGTCCCTTGGATAGCGAGGAGATCAAACCAGCCAATCTTTTTTTTTTTTTTTTTTTAAGTTTTCTTCCTTAGTAAACCAGTCAATCTTAAGGGAACTCAACCCTGAATACTCATTGGAAAGACTGATGCTGAGGCTGAAGCTCCAGTATTTTGGTCACCTGATGTGAACAGCCAACTCACTGGAAAAGTCTCTGATGCTGGGAAAGATTGAGGGCAGAAGGAGAAGAGGGCGTCAGAGAATGAGATGGCTGTATGGCATCACTGATGAAATGGACATGAACTTGGGCAAACTTTGAGAGATGGTGAGGGACAGGGAGGCCTGGTGTGCTGCAGTCCATGGGGTCACAAAGAGTTGGACATGGCTGGGAGACTGAAAAACAACAACAACCCCTACTTGTTGTTTACTAATTATTTACTGCATTTTAAGGATAAAATGAACCAAAGATTATGATCTACTGTTCTAGCTCATTGTGACAACTCACTTATTTGATCAGGAATTATGTCCCTAGTGACATATCCAGTCACCTTTGATTTAGAAATTTTGGACATTCTTAAAACTCTGTAGTACATGAAATAATACACTCCTTAACATTGATTGGAAAAATCAATTACTCTTCTTGGTGATTTTCATTTTCTTTTTCAAGTATTATTTTATGTAAGTTTTGTAACAATAAAAAAATTGTTAATATTTCCAAGTGTGAAGTTCCATGTTTGAATCATATTTTGATCTTTCATTAGTGTGATGATAAATTTTATGTGTCAAACTTCACTGGGATAAAGGGTGCCCAGATTTGGTTAAACACTGTTCAGGGTGTGTCTGTTCACATTTTCTTTCTTTTTTTTCCTGAAGTTTTTAAAAATCATTAATTTATTTTAATTGGAGGGTAATTACTTTACAATATCGTAGTAATTTTTGCCATACATTGACATGAATCAGCCATGGGTGTACATGTGTTCCCCATCCTGAACCCCCTCCCACCTCCCTCCCCATCCTATCCCTCAGGATCATCCCAGTGCACTGGTCCTGAGTGCTCTGTCTCCTGCATCGAACCTGGACTGGCAATCTATTTCACATATGATAATATACATGTTTCAATGTTATTCTCTCAAATCATCCCACCCTCACCTTCTCCCACAAAGTTGAAAATTCTGTTCTTTATATCTGTGTCTCTTTTGCTGTATCGCATATAGGGTCATCATTACCATCTTTCTAAACTCCATATATATGCATTAATATACTGTATTTTTGTTTTTCTTTCAGACTTACTTTGTTCTGTTTAATAGGCTCCAGTTTCATCCACCTCATTAGAACTGATTCAAATGTATTCTTTTTAACAGCTGAGTAATATTCCATTGTTTATATGAACCAAAGCTTTCTTATCCATTCATCTGCCAATGGACATGTAGGTTGCTTCCATGTCCTAGCTATCGTAAACAGTGCTGTGATGAACATTGGGGTACACGTGTTCCTTTCAGTTCTGGTTTCCTCAGTGTGTATGTCCAGGAGTGGGATTGCTGGGTGGTATGGTAGATCTATTTCCAGTATTTTAAGGAATCACCACACTGTTCTCCATAGTGGCTGTATTAGTTTGCATTCCCACCAACAGTGTAAGAGGGTTCCCTTTCCTCTGTACCATCACCAACACTTATTGTTTGTAGACTTTTTCATAGCAGCCATTCTGACTAGTGTGAGATGGTCAAAACCACTCATTGTTTCTTTGATTTGCGTTTCTCTGATGAGTGATGTTAAGCATCTTTTAATGTGTTTCCTAGCCATCTATATGTCTTCTTTGGAGAAATGTCTGTTTCGTTGTTTGGCCCATTTTTTGATTGGGTTGTTTATTTTTCTGGAATTGAGCTGCATGAGCTGCTTGTATATTTTTGAGATTAATACTTTGTCAGTTGCTTCTTTTGCTATTATTTTCTCCCACTCCAAAGGCTGTCATTTCACCTTGTTTATAGTTTCCTTAATTGTGCAAAATATTTTAAGTTTAATTAGGTCCCGTTTGTTTATTTTTGCTTTTATTTCCATTACTCTGACAGGTGAGTCTTAGAGGATCCTGCTGTGATTTATGTCAGAGGGTTTTTTGCCTGTTTTCCTCTAAGAGTTTTATAGTTTCTGGTCTTACATTTAGATCTTTAATCCATTTTGAGTTTATTTTTGTGTATAGTGTTAGAAAAAAAAAAAGTGTTCTAGTTTCATTCTTTCACAAGTGATTGACCAGTTTTACCAGTACCACTTGTTAAAGAAATTGTCTTTTCTCCATTATATATTCTTGCCTCCTTTGTCAAAGATAAGGTGTCCATAGGTGTATGGATTTATCTCTGGGCTTTCTATTTTGTTCCATTGATCTATATTTCAGTCTTTGTGCCAGTACCATGCTGTCTTGATGACTGTAGCTTTGTAGTATAGTCTGAAGTCAGGCAGGTTGATTCCTCCAGTTCCATTCTTCTTTCTCAAGATTGCTTTGGTTATTTGAGGTTTTTTGTATTTCCATACAAATTGTGAAATTATTTGTTCTCGCTCTCTGAAAAATACCACTGTTAGCTTGATAGGGATTGCATTGACTCTGTAGATCACTTTGGGTAGTATACTCATTTTCACTACATTGATTCTTCTGATCTATGAACATGGTATATTTCTCCATCTATTTGTGTCATCTTTGATTTCTTTCATCAATGTTTTATAGTTTTCTATGTATAGGTCTTTTGTGTCTCTAGGTAGATTTATTCCTAAGTATTTTATTCTTTTCGTGGCAATGGTGAATAGAATTGTTTCCTTAATTTCTCTTTCTGTTTTCTCTTTGTTAGTGTATAGGAGTGAATGGGATTTCTGTGTGTTGATTTTATATTCAGCAACTTTACTACATTCATTGCTTAACTCTAGTAATTTTCTGGTAGAGTCTTTAGGATTTTCTATGTAGAGGATCATATCATCTGCAAACAGTGAGAGATTTACTTCTTCTTTTCCAATCTGGATTCCTTTTATTTCTTTTTCTTCTCTGATTGCTGTGGTTAAAACTTCAAAAACTATGTTGAATAGTAGTGGTGAGAGTGGGCATCCTTGTCTTTTTCCTGACATTAGGGGAAATGCTTTCAATTTTTCACCATTGAGGATAATATTTGCTCTGGGTTTTTCATATATGACTTTTATAATGTTGAGTTATGTTCCTTCTATGCCTGCCTTCTGGAGTGTTTTTGTCATAAATGGACATTGAATTTTGTCAAAGACTTTCTCTGCATCTATTGAGATAATCATATTGTTTTTGTCTTTCAATTTGTTAATATGGTGTATCACATTGATTTGTGAATATTGAAGGATCCTTGCATTTTTGAATGAGATTAACATTTGAATCAGTGGACTGATTAAATCAGATTTCCTTCCATAATGTGAATAGACCACATCCAATCATTGAAGACCTAAGTATAACAAACTGTGAAGTAGGAAGGAATTTCTCCTTTCCTGATTGTTTGGCCTAGGATATTGGTCTTTTCCTGCCTTTGATCATGTTGTTAAACATCAGCATTTTTTAGAGCTTGATACTGCTGGATTTTGGACTGGAATTTACACCATTGACCCTCATGGACCTCCAGCTTCCTGACTGCAGATCTTAGGACTTCTCGGCCTCCTTCATCACATGAGCCACTTCCTCATAATAAATTTATCTCTGTCCTGTTTCTCTTTTTGTTGGAAATGTTAGGCAGGAAGTTAGGCATGAGCAACAAGTGATAGTCCAGCTAAAAAGGATACATGTTAATCTCTAAACCCAATCCCATACACCACCCCCCGTGAGAGTTCACAGATATGATACAAAAATAACCACAAAAATTTTTCCAACGCCTGCCCATGCACCCTAAGTGCATTACCACAGGGGCTTCTCCAACTGTGGCACATGTACACTTGATGTACAGCTGTGTATTCAAGTAACCTTAGGCAGCTAGGAGCCCATTAAGTGTTCATAAATATTCTACATGGGCTTCACAGGTGGCACAGTGGTAAAGAATCCACCTACCAATGCAAAAGACAGAAGGGACATGGATTCGATCCCTGGGTCAGGAAGATCCCTTAGAGTAAGAAATAGCAACCCACTCCAGTATTCTTATCTGGAAAATTCCATGAACTGAGGAAGCTGGGGGGGTACAGTCCATGGGGTCTCAAAGAGTCAGACATGATGAGGATGCAACACTCACTCAAATATTCTATATATACATATATCTGATTGTAAGTGCTAGAATTATGAGAAAGCTGGGCAATAAAACCTGTTATGTAACTTGCAACTGTTAATCAAAACACTCAGTTCACATCCACCTAGATGTAAATATGTAAAAGCCCGATTTTGCATGTGCCCAGACATGCTCCCTTCCCTGACTGGCCTTGTGCATATGCTCCTTTGCATTTTGCACAGGGCAGTACCAAGAGGAGAAGACAGGGAGTATATATAGGGAAGCCAAGAGTGGTCAAGGCCACTCCTTCAGGGTCGGCTGGCTCCCAAGTTTTGGGATTGTACTCTACACTTTCTGTTCAATAAAAATATTTGTCTGCTTAACTGGTCCTTTCTTTCAAATCCTTGCTATGATGAGACAGGAACTGAGAAATCCTGCCTGCTTGAGCTGTAATTAGCCCATTGTTCCAAATCTTTGTTATGACGAGATAAGAACTGAGGGAGAGAAATAAACTGACCTGACAGAAACAAGATATATATCTATCTTTATTTATCTATCAATAATCTATCTATCTACTCAAATACTTGCAGATACCTTCAGCATCTTGATACATGGCACTGTGGTGTTAACCATCAGTGGTATATAGATGTTGTGATAAGACTGACTTGCAGGGTGATTATCATAATAGAGGTCTTTCTATACTTTTTTTTTTTGATGTGTAGAGACCAGGAAAACTATAGTAAATTTTATAGTTTTTGAAAAACTTGAACATTGACTAGGTTTTTTTTTTTTGTACTTCAATATCCTTAGGACATAGATTATATATTATCCATTTTGCATAATTCATGACTTACACATATTAGATAAGAATCAGTTCAGTTAAGACACTCAATCGTGTTCTACTCTTTGTGACCCCATGAATTGAGGCACGCCAGGCCTCCCTGTCCATCACCAACTCCCGGAGATTACTCAAACTCATGTCCATCGTGTCGGTGATGCCATCTAGCTATCTCATCCTCTGTCATCCCCTTCTCCTCCTGCCCCCAATCTCTCCCAGCATCAGGGTCTTTTCCAATGAGTCAACTCTTCACATGAGGTGGCCAAAGTATTGGAGTTTCAGCTTCAGCATCAGTCCTTCCAATGAACACCCAGGACTGATCTCCTTTAGGATGGACTGGTTGGATCTCCTTGCAGTCCAAGGGACTCTCAAGAGTCTTCTCCAACACCATAGTTCAAGAGCATCAATTTTTCGGCACTCAGCTTTCTTCACAGTCCAACTCTCACATCCATACATGACCACTGGAAAAGCCATAGCCTTGACTAGACAGACCTTTGTTAGCAAAGTAATGTCTCTGCTTTTTAATATGCTATCTAGGTTAGTCATAACTTTCCTTCCAAGGAGTAAGCGTCTTTTAATTTCATGGCTGCAGTCACCATCGACAGTGATTTTGGAGCCCCCAAAAATAAAGTCAGCCACTGTTTCCACTGTTTCCCCATCTATTTCCCATGAAGTGATGGGACCAGATGCCATGATCTTAGTTTTCTGAATGTTGAGCTTTAAGCCAACTTTTTCACTCTCCTCTTTCACTTTCATCAGGAGGCTTTTTAGTTCCTCTTCACTTTCTGCCGTAAGGGTGGTGTCATCTGCATACCTGAGGCTATTAATATTTCTCCCAGCAATGTTGATTCCAGCTTGTGCTTCTTCCAGCCCAGTGTTTCTCATGATGTACTCTGCATATAAGTTAAATAAACAGGGTGACAATATACAGCCTTGACGTATTCCCTTTCCTATTTGGAACCACTCTGTTCCATGTCCAGTTCTAACTGTTGCTTCCTGACTTGCATACAGGTTTCTCAAGAGGCAGGTCAGGTGGTCTGGTTTGCCCATATCTTTCAGAATTTTCTACAGTTTATTGTGATCCACACAGTGAAAGGCTTTGACATAGTCAGTAAAGCAGAAATATATGTTTTTCTGGAACTTTCTTGCTTTTTCAATGATCCAGCGGATGTTGGCAATTTGATCTCTGATTCCTCTGCCTTTTCTAAAACCAGCTTGAACATCTAGAAGTTTACGGTTCACATATTGCTGAAGACTGGCTTGGAGAATTTTGAGCATTACTTTACTAGCATGTGAGATGAGTGCAATTGTGTGGTAGTTTGAGTATTCTTTGGGATTGCCTTTCTTAGAGATTGGAATGGAAACTGACTTTTTCCAGTCCTGTGGCCAACTGCTGAGTTTTCCAAATTTGCTGGCATATTGAGTGTAGCACTTTCACAGCATCATCTTTCAGGATTTGAAATAGCTCAACTGGAGTTCCATCACCTCCACTAGCTTTGTTCATAGTGATGCTTTCTCAGGCCCACTTGACTTCACATTCCAAGATGTCTGGCTCTAGATGAGTGATCACATGATCGTAATTATCTGGTTCGAGAAGATCTTTTTTGTACAGTTCTTCTGTGTATTCTTGACACCTCTTCTTAGTATCTTCTGCTGCTGCTAAGTCCTTACCATTTCTGTCCTTTATTGAACCCATCTTTGTATGAAATATTCCCTTGATATCTCTAATTTTCTCGAAGAGATCTCTAGTGTTTCCCATTCTGTTGTTTTCCTCTATTTCTTTGCATTGATCGCTGAGGAAAGCTTCTTTATCTCTCCTTGCTATTTTTTGGAACTCTGCATTCAAATGGGAATATCTTTCCTTTTCTCCTTTGCTTTTTGCTTCTCTCTCTCTTTTTTTTTTTTTTTTCACAACTATTTGCAAGGCCTCCTCAGACAACCATTTTGCCTTTTTGCATATCTTTTCCATGGGGATGGTCTTGATCCCTGTCTCCTGTACAATGTCATGAACCTCCATCCATCGTTCATCAGGCACGCTATCTGGGCTTCCCAGGTGGCACTAGTTGTAAAGAACCCACATGCAGGAGACATGAGAACCTGGATTCAGTTCCTGGATCGGGTAGATCCCCTGGAGGAGAGCATGGCAACCCACTCCATTATTTTTGCCTGGAGATCCCATGGACAGACGAACCTGTTTGGCTATGGTCTATAGGTTTGTAAAGAGTCAGACACAGCTGGAGTGGCTTGGCATGCATGCACACACAACCTTACCTTAGAACCCTTAAATCAAAATTGCTAATGTTATGGGGTGGCACAGGCTGTAGATTCTGTTTTCAAAGCTCCCCAGGTGACTTTCACATGTCAACATTGATAGCCACTGCTTTTGAGCATTTGAGAGTTTAGATAAGCAGACACTCCCTCACATACTGTTGCTGATTAACATAGTAAAAATGGGGATCTCAGGGCTTTTTTATTTGAATTTTTGCAGAGTGATCTATTCCTCCTGGTCAGCAATATTACGTTCCACAGTGAAAACACTATAATATTGTTTGCATGTTGATTTGAGAACCAATAGTCCTCTGGTAGCCTCACCATTATCTCTTGCCCACCATATGTATTGTGTCTTATTTATAATTGATATCCAATGCTAATTACATCTGAACTAGAGACCTTTGTTTGATACATGCTTCCCATGACCTCAGTACCTATACTATAATGGCTAGCAGCCTGGTGACTTTCCTAATTACAAGATATTCCTAGCACTGTAAAATTGAGGGCACTTACATTTTTAATCAAATTAAAATCCATGATTTGGTTTCTGCAGCACTAGCACCAGAGGTGGCAAATAGAATATTGGCACAGATTACAAGACATTCCTAGAGTCTTCTGAATGTGGAGATGGTCATAATATTATCCCTTTGACCTGCTGGTTGTTCTGCTTTGGCTGGGTCTTGATGAGCTGTGTTAATAAGTCTTTTTTGATACTTTCTTGCAAATTCAAACAGATGTATCCTATTTTATGACTCAATGATGCATGATACAAGCCTAAAGCTGTAAAATTTTGCCAGGCAATAATACTGGAGTGGGTTGCCATGCCCTCCTCCAGGGGATCTTCCTGACCTAGGGATTGAACCCACATCTCTTTACATCTCCTGCATTGGCAGGCAGATTCTTTACCACTAGCACCACCTGGGAAGCCCAAGGTAAGGTCTAGGTACTCATATTTTAAGCATTCTCATTTTTTTTTAAGCCAGATGTTTGAGACTGAGACGTAGTACCAACAGATCCAAGTGTTAGCTCTACTTATAGGCCAAGTAGATGGCACCCAAATGGTAAGATTTCAAGTACCCTAAAAGTCTCTTAAGTCCCTTGCTATATTTCTGGCATCAGCCCTACTACACTGCCTAAAATAACTGTGTTCAAATTTGAATACCCTAGCTAAAATGAGAATGATATCAGGGAGAGGTGACACATTTATACCTTATTTTGAATTTGTTTATCAGATTAGCTGGCAAAAGGAGTATGCGCTTTAACAGAGCAACGGCAGCTCTAAAACATGGAGTGCTAAGGAGGGAAGTTATGTCTTCCCTGTTTGTCTAGGCTTCAGGAGTCTTCAGGGATGTAGCACTTTCCATTTTAAAATCAGAATTTTCCTGGCTAAACCAGTATGAGTTGGTAACCAGAGGAATGTGCAGAACATTAAGATCTTTGAGGGCTCTGGGCACCTGGATAGGATTAAGGGACTCTAAAGATGAGCAGAGAAGAAAGCAGAATGAAGGACCCATTTCACTCACTTTACCATTTTGCTTGGAGAGGATATGACAACAGTTGGGCCAGGATCATTTATTGGCATGTTAAATGGTAGGGATTGTTTATTTTTATAGCTGTTAGAAGAAACACAAAGGAGTTATATGTGCTCTGTTTTCTGTATTTTCTTCTCTCCTATTTCTAGAGGGTAGTTAGGCCATACTGTGTCTGGGTGTGAGATGTAGTTTATGTTGCCAAAGTTACCACAAAACAAACAAGCAAACAAATAGTAAAACTTCTGAGTTTTGAAAAGCATCAACTCATTGGAGAGCTTAACTGGGATGAAAAGTCCTAAGGTGAGATCTTTCGAAATAGGTTTGAAAAACAGTAGGTCATGAGAGGATAGGCTTTGTAACTGGTTAGGGATGGTGGATCAAAGTGTCAAAACTGAGGTGTTTGTGCTGTGTGTGTGGCAAAATATGAGGTCTGTCATTTGCCAATTCTATGCCTGTGTTTTATAGAAGCTACTGAGTTTTCCAACTTTAAAGGACCAATGTGAGCTTGTCAGTGGTGACTGGTATAAATCTAAAATCAAAGTTCCTCTCCAAATGTTCTGCACTGTGTAATACTCTTGGGATGCCCAGTAATGGAGATTTAATTTACTGCTGGCCCAATAAAATAGGGGCTCAAAGTAGACTTTAATAAAATTTAAACAAAAAAGTGACATTTCTAATATAAACAAAAGTGTGGAGAAAAATCCATACAGCAATATTTGCTACTGAAAACCTATTTTATGGCATTTACTTTATATATGTATTACTAATGCTTGTAATCTATGAAGTCTGTGTGTGTACACATACACATAAGTTGTACATAACATGCATATGTGTATATGTATGCATATACTTTATTTACATAATGTATACTCATGTATAATATGCACGTTATAGATGAGGATCAGAGAGGTGGAGCTGACTCATCACACAACTTGTAGAAAGTGGCAGAGCTGGAAATTTTAATCCATGCCTTTCTAATTCCAAACCCTGTTCCTCTCACCACTTATCAAGTCACTTCTAAATTGGCTAGACAGAATAAAAGGAAAATAAAATGCTGAAATATTTCTTTGGTGATTCACTTCCTTTCTCTAAAAAAAAAAATGTGTAGATACAGATTGAATGAGAAAATGTCCTGACACATTCTATGGAGTTGGCCTCACTTCCATGCATGACTTTTTTACTACACTCCAAACCTAAGGTTTGAATATAATCTCTGGGATAGGCAGTTCTGTGATGGAGTTGTTTGTCATAGCTGTTTGGGGTGTGTCTATGTATCTAGCTGGAACAAGTTCAACTTTATTTCTAGACAATTTTAAATGTATTTCTCATGACTTTTGACCACAATTCATCACCAAGTAATTTTTCTCTTGGCCAGTTTTCATTTATCATTCACCTGCAGCAAGAGAAAAGAGAGCACCTCTAGAAAGTGGCAAATAGCCTGGTAATTTTTTTGCTTTCATATCCTAAATAGGGGCAATTTTTAGATAAGTGGAGCCTCTTTTGGCTTCCTAAAGTTACTGCAGAATCTTTAGACCTTTAGGGTCTGAGCAGAGAAAAATTCATGGAGACAATCCAACTTTAAACAAAAATGATAACATTAAAAATTTGAACATGGGAACAAGGATGAAAGTGACTCTGGTCACTAGTCATGTTAAGAATCTTGCTATGATGTCATCTTTACAGGAAAATTTGTTGACAATGATGTCTTCAATAGTATCATTAACATTTTAGAAGTCATTCAGACCTGAGTTTACTTCAGTTTCAATACTTGCTCTGAGACTTTAGGTAAGTTACATAAACTCTCTAAGCTGATATTTTCCTCATTTTAACATGAAGATGACAATACATGACTCATGGGATATAAATGAAATAATTTATGTAAAGCAGCACAGTATCTGGCATGTCAATGGTCAATAAATGTTAGCTATCACATCATCATTTTTCTTTTATGCTAAGCACATCACATTTGCTTTTTTCCCTTTAACTTTTAAAAAATGCTTAAAAGTTATGTCTGCATAGCTGTACAATTCAAACAACCTAGTCCAACTTTTCTTAGAAACTGCATAAGCATATAGAGACAATGAAAAGCATGTTACATTTATATATAAAGATATAGAGACAATGAAAAGCCTTTGTGAGCCTGATATTATTAGAATTAAAATATTTCTCCTAGCGACTTGTTAATAGGCTTGAGATAACAGGACAACTTTTCTTATAGGTGTTTGGTTTGGCTTACTTTGCATTCTCTTCAAAACATGTCTTTGATCCTTAATTCAACCTTCTTTTGGTTCTTTGGAAAACAAAGCTTACCTAGCCCCAAACTATTTGATCTTCTAATATGTGCCAGGGACATGATAATGAATTAGACATAGTTTTTTCCTGAAGAGAGTTTCACGTCTAATAACCATGCCGCTATAATTGCAAAAGGTGGCTTTCAAGTGTATTTCACACTGTTTATTTACCATCTGAATAATCTGTGATGGTCAAGGTAAGCTTTGATCTCTCTCTCTCTCTCTCCATTTTACTTTATTTCTCTATGTGAACCCAATGTATGGGATCCTTGAATCTTTACCAGCTGTAAAGGTAATGTCAATGACCTTTCCTGTCTTTTTAATGATGGACTGTTAGATGGAAGAAGGATTAGATTTGTGTGTGTGTGTGTGTGTGTGTGTGTGTGTGTGTGTGTGTGTGTTAGTCACTCATTTGTGTCTGACTCTTTGCGACCCCATGGATTGTAGCCTGCCAGGCTCCTCTGTCCGTGGGATTTTCTAGGCAAGAATACTGGAATGGGTTGCCGTTCCCTTCTTCAGGGGATCTTCCAGACCCTGGAGATCAGGGATCAAACCCAGATCTCCCACATTGTGGCAGATTCTTTACCATCTGAGCCACCAGGGAAAATGTTTCTAAGTGGCTCCAAAGGGTCAAATTCAGATAGAAGAATGTGTTATCAGGAAGGCAGATTTTGGCTGGAATGTGAAAACTGGAACCATTTGAAAATTGAATGGGTGCCTCAGCTCTGGAAATGTTTAAATAAATGCTAAATGACCAGAGGTCTGGGTGATTGCATAGTTTATTCCTGTATTTAGCAGGAGTTTGATCTGGATGGTCTTTCTGGTTCCTCTTAGCTCCGAGGGTCTATAAAACACAGAGAATTCTCTAAAGAGGTAGATTTCTATGCTGCTAACATTTCAATACTTCTTTATTGATATTACAAAAAACATATAGCTTCTTGGGCAGTTTCATCCTTTAAGATTATCATTTTAATCTTGCAAATTATAGCTTGGATAGTTTCTCATCTAAATGGTACACATGAGTCCTTGAGAATCTATTTTTTTTTTTGTTGTTGTTGTCAAAAGGGCCTGTATACAATGATGCCCAGATCATAGTAAAAAAGATGATAGGAATTGTCTACTGCTATGTGCAAAACACTTTCTCTTATCAAAGCACATACTTGTATCCTAGTTCTTGCCAAGGAAAGATATTAGCCCTCACCTGATTTCTCTTGCTTATGCTTTCTTGAATTACCCCAGTTTGGACTAGTGAAGTACACTGTGGGCTCAGCTTTGTCCCAGTTCACAGTTCAATCCCTTTTGAAGTTTACAATCTTACAGTTCTTCTGCTGCTCTGACTCAGGACATAACATCTTAGCACTGATATCTGAGCTCCTACTTTGTTCTTAAGTCACTCTGTATTAGTCTGTACTATGTAGACTATAGGCCTATATAACCTATGATTTGTCATGCCAGTGCTTACAGAAGTTCTTCTGTATTGACTCTTGAGTTTGAGCTTTTCCTTCCTGGGTATCTCAAAGTGTCAATTTAAACTTTTGCTTTGGATTATACATTGATGTTTGGAGAAGGAAATGGCAACCCACTCCAGTATTCTTGCCTAGAGAATCTCATGGACAGAGAAGCCTGGTGGGCTACAGTCCATGGAGTTGCAAAGAGTTGGACATGACTGAGCGACTAACATATATATATATATATATATATATATACATTTATGTTATGCTCTTCTCAAAATTTTTTAAATTATTATTTTTTTATTGAAATATAGTTGATTTGGTGAGTCAGATGGTAAAGAGTCTGCCTGCAATGCAGAAAACACAGATTTGATCCCTGGGTCGGGAAAATCCCCTGGAGAAGAGAATAGCAACACACTCCAGGATTATTGCCTGGGAAATTCCATGGACAAAGGAGTCTGATGAACTACAATCCACGGGGTTGCAAAGAGTCAGACATGACTGAGTAACTAACACTTTCATTTTACTTTCACAGTTGAATTGCAATGTTATGTTAATTACTGCTGTATAGCAAAGTGATTCAGTTATACACACACACATATATGTATATATATTTACATAGTAGTAGTATGCTATTAAGAGCAAAGTAGGAGAAAAATAGTTTATAGAGTATTTTTTTTCCTTTTTGTATGAGAGCCAACTACTGGGGTTGAGATTTTGTTTCAAAGACAGATATTTGGAATATAATTTTCAATGATTATTATAGGGAGGAGTATTTAATAGATTTTCTATCACTCAGAGATTTAAAAACTGTAAAAGAGGTTAAAACATAAGCAGTAGAAATTTCTATTGAATGTGATGAAAGCCTTTAAGGTTATCAAGGTGTAGAAAAGTCACTATGGGCAACCAAAGACTACTGATCAGTCTACCCCTGGTTTAACAATTACTTTAAACCTGGCTATGGAAGTTTGTTCAATTAAAAAAAAATCTTATCAAACAGCTTTTAGGTACTGTTTAGATGCAGAAAAAAATAGAAAGTGTGAGAAAGATTGATATTACTAGAGCTAACATAATTTACTGATTGGCTTTAAGAAGACCCTATACAATTGGTCCTGGAATGTTTTGCCATCCAGGTGCCTGAAGACTGGAGAATGGACCTTCTGAAGTACAATCTAGTTCTCAGATTCTCATCATTCTCTGAAGTTTCAAGTGAGAATGAAATTGTTTTGGATCAGGTAGAACATTTTTTTTTTACCTCTCTCCTACAGAATTTAAACATAAACATTTTTAAAATAATCTTTGTGATGAACAGGCAATTGCATTTTGATTTATTTACTTTAATGATCATAATTAAATGTGATTCATCATTGTAGTTTTGTTAATAAGTCAAAATAGATTATAAGGCAAAATCATCTGTCCTATAAAACCATGCACACATTGTTTGAGAAAAAAAGTGTGAAAAAATAAAGATTATTCAAGGGAGAAGGAAAAGACTCAGTTTAGATTCCTGGGTCACAACACCTCACTCTCCAAAGTTAGAGTAGCCATTTTCTCAACATTCACCTTGTATTAAACAGACATGAATTCAGACAGGCCTACCATCACAGAATAAACACTTTCAAGGACACTTATTGTTAAAACTCTAAACCTATCAATGAATCCATTTGTTCATAGTAAAACCAAAGTTTCAGGGCAATCTACAGGCTTGGTAAAATAAACTGTGAACGTGCTGGGAAGAGAATGGTCAATAGTTCAAGATGAAACTGCATGATGCATCGTTGTGTAGATAGAGTGGGGAAAAAAAAAGAACAGAACATTTGGGAGCATGTATATAGTTCAGGAAAGAGTTGAGAGAAGTCTGGGATGTCAGTATTCCCACTTGTGCATGCATGCTAAGTTGCTTCAGTCGTGGTCAACTCTTTGGGACCTTATGGACTGTAGCCCACCAGGTTCCTCTGTCCATGGGTATTCTCCAGGCAAGAATACTGGAGTGGGTTGCCTGTGCCCTCCTCCAGGGGATCTTCCCCACCCAGTGATCAAACCTGCATCTATTCTGTCTCCTGCATCTGCCGGTGAGTTCTTTACTGCTAGCGCCAACTGGGAAGACTCTTTCCCACATTAAATGCAACTAAATATATTCAGTCAGTTCAGCTCAGTAACTCAGTCATATCCGACTCTTTGCGACCCCATGGACTACAGCACGCCAGGCTTCCCTATCCTTCACCAAGTCCCAGAGCATTCTCAAACTCATGTCCATCGATGAGGTGATGCCATCCAACCATCTCATCCTCTGTCAACCCCTTCTCTTCCTACCTTCAATCTTTCCCAGCATCAGGGAAGTACTGGAGTTTCAGCTTCAGCATCAGTCCTTCCAATGAATATTCAGGACTGATTTTCTTTAGGATGGACTGGTTGGATCTCCTTGCAGTCCAAGGGATTCTCAAGAGTCTGCTCCAACACCTCAGTTCAGAAGCATCAATTCTTCAGCGATCAGCTTTCTTTGTAGTCCAACTTTCACATCCATACACGACTACTGGAAAAACCATAGCTTTGACGAGGAGGACCTTTGTCGGCAAAGTGATATCTCTGCTTTAATGCTGTCTAGGTTGGTCATAGTTTTTCTTTCAAGGAGCAAGAGTCTTTTAATTTCATGGCTGCTGTCACCAGCAGCAGTGATTTTGGTGCCCCCCAAAATAAAGTCTCTCACATATTTCCATTGTTTCCCATCTATTTGCCATGAAGTGATGGGATCAGATGCCATGATCTTAGTTTTCTGAATGTTGAGTTTTAAGCCAACTTTTTAACTCTCCTCTTTCACTTTCATCAAGGGGCTCTTTAGTTCCTCTCTGCTTTCTGCCATAAGGATAGCGTTATCTGCATATCTGATGTTATTGATATTTCTCCTGGCAATCTTGATTCCAGCTTGTGCTTCATCCAGTCCGCCATTTTGCATGATGTAGTCTTCATGTGAGTTAAATAAGCAGGGTGACAATACAGTCTTTACATACTCCTTTCCCGATTTGGAACCAGTCTGTTGTTCCATGTCCAGTTCTGACTGTTGCTTCTTGACCTGCATGCAGATTTCTCAGGAGGCAGGTCAGGTGGTCTGGTATTCCCATCTCTTGAAGAATTTTCCAGAGTTTGTTGTGATCCACACAGTCAAAGGCTTTGGCATAGTCAATAAAGCAGAAGTAGATATTTTTCTGGAACTATCCTGCTTTTTCGATGATCCAATGGATGTTGGCTATTTTATCTCTGGTTCCTCTGCCTTTTCTAAATCCAGGTTGAACATCTGGAAGTTCACAGTTCACATACTGTTGAAGCCTGGCTTGGAGAATTTTGAGCATTACTTTGCTACGTGTGAGATGAGTGCAGTTGTGAGGTAGTTTGAACATTCTTTACATTGCCTTTCTTTGGGATTGGAATGAAAACTGGCCTTTTCCAGTCCTGTGGCCACTGCTGAGTTTTCCAAATTTGCTGGCATATTGAGTGTAGCACTTTCACAGCGTCATCTTTCAGGATTTGAAATAGTTCAACTGGAATTTCATCACCTCCACAAACTTTGTTCTTAGTGATACTTCCTAAGGCCCACTGGACTTCGCATTCTAGGATGTCTGGCTCTAGGTGGGTGATCACATCATCATGGTTATCTGGGTCATGAAGATCTTTTTTTGTATAGTTCTGTGTATTCTTGCCACCTCTTCTTAGTGTCTTCTACTTCTGTTTGGTCCATGCCATTTCTGTTCTCTATTCTGCCCACCTTTGCATGAAATGTTTTCTTTGAATATATTACCTATGAGATAAAATATTTGGAGGATTAAATGAGATGTTTAACACACTGCCCTGGCACTTGGATAAAGCCCAATAAATGTTAGTTCTTATAATACCATGACTAATAGGGTTCTGAAATAATTCCTTGCATAGTGTATTGCTTTTAAATATATTTCTGAATCATCTTAAAACCATTGCAGTTCTGACTCTTACTTAGCTTATATTCAGTTATGAATTCCAGTTCTCTTAAACTGTGCTTATTTTTAATGAGATCTCTTCCAACCTGGATCTATGGTTTTCTTTTTATTTTTAAACTTGTTCCTAATAGTTTATGCTTTCTCCTGTTGACATTATTCCTGCTTCATAGGACCAGTGTATCAACATTCACTTTACATGTTATTTCTGTAACATAACCCTGTCAGTTTTAACATCATGTGGGTATTTAACACGTTCTTTTTTTTTTTTTTTTCTTGGTTAGGATGACTATAGTATATTTTTGAAAAGCAGGCGGAGAGGATGTGGAGAAAAGGGAACCCCTGTACACTGTTATTGGAGATGAAAAATGGTGCAGATGCTATGGAAAACAACATGAAGATTAAAAAAAGAATTAAAATTAGAGCTACCATATGATCCTCAAATTCCCCTCTGGGTATTTATCCAACATAACTGAAAATAGGATCTTTTTTTGTGTCTGTGTGTGTGTGTGTTTACATCATCTATTTTAAAATTTATTTTTAATTAATTAATTTATTATTTTACTTTACAATATTGTATTGATTTTGCCATACATTGACTTGAATCCTCCATGGGGAACATGTGTTCCCCATCCTGAACTCCTCCCTTCCTCCCCATCCCATCCCTCTGGGTCATCCCAGTGCACCAGTCCTGAGCACCCTGTATTATGCATTGAACCTGGGCTGACGATTCATTTCATATATGATAATTTACATGTTTCAATGCCATTCTCCCATATCATCCCACCCTCACCCTCTCCCACAGAGCCCAAGAGACTGTTCAATACATCTGTGTCTCTTTTGCTGTCTTGCATACAGGGTTATTGTTACCATCTTTCTAAATTCCATATATATGCTTTAGTATACTATATTGGTGTTTTTCTTTCTGGCTTACTTCACTCTGTATAATAGGCTCCAGTTTCATCCACCTCATTAGAACTGATTCAAATGTATTCTTTTTTAATGGCTGAGTAATATTCCATTGTGATTAACACATTCTTAATTTCTTTGTTCTGTAGACTTTTACCAAAAGCCCTATCCCCTTGTCTTTGTCCAATAGAGGAGATAGCTCAAAGTTCCATAGATACAAATAAGGAGCTATCAAAGAAGATGACATATTAAGTTTTTGTAACTTGAATAATTATTTGAACTTCTTTTGAACCCTGGGGCACCCAGTTACAGTTTTACTTCTATGGCTAAGTTAGATTATCTATAGATGGCTTCTGTTTCCCTAGCCATCCAAGATTTATTAATGAAAATTTTACTTTCACACAATAGTATTCCTTAGGATATGACTGTTATCACAATTTAATGAAACATTCTCATAAATGTATAACAAAATGCAAAAAAAAAATGGATGAAATTTAGCTCTTCAGTTTTAATCTGCTGGTTGAAGAATTAAAAGAAATTAATTTGGGATGTTTTCCAGTTCCTGTGAAAGGCAACTATTTTAAAATAGCTATTGTTCATTGCAGATTGCCTGTGTTTAGCATATCTTCTGAAATACAAATTGTTTTTATGGAGACACTGAAAGAAATTGCAAATGAATCATTGAGTTTAGCTATAGCATGAGGTTGTCCAAAAGTTCATCAATTCATATTACGTGAAGAAATTGGGAAACTAAATGGGCATCATTTGGTCTAGTCTTCACAGTAATTATTCTTCAGTTGATTTAACATACTAGATAAAAATGAAGGTTAATGCTTACCCTAATTAAGAAAATGTTTGTTAGCTTTATTTTATTGAGTGTTGAAATACCCTTAGATTATTTCTAAGATTTATTATATTGCATTCACGTCACTATCATAGATATATAAAACACATAGATCAGAAGATGTCAAAATTTAGCTATAATATGAAGTAATGCAAGACACATTTGATCTGTTAGAGAAAATAATTTTACTGAAGAATAATAAATAATGAAGTAGATCGCCTATGAAATATTATTTAGGGTTATTAGGGGCCACAGGCAAAGAAGAGGTGGTGGCAGTCACACTTCTCCTTTGTGTTAATAAGAAAATAATTGTTTAAGAATGCCTTTGGTTCCAAGCAAAATCCCAGCAGGGAAAGCTTTGAAGATTTGTTCTTCATACCCTTTGAGAGAAGAGAGTGCTAAAAAGAAATTAGAAAGATGTGAATCAAAATTGTTAAACTTCCAGTATTTCTAAATCTCCTTCACTGGAAGAAAATATATATATATATATATTAAAAAACCTTCGTTCTAGATACAGATCCCTATATTGCTTATTGAATTGCTCTTTTTGAGTGCACTGTAATGTATTTAAGGTAGTCCACCTTGAGTTTCCCAAGAACTTTGATTGCATTTCATTGAGCAGTCAATTGATTTCTGCCTTAGAGCACCAGGATAGCTGCAGTGTTGCCCTCTCACAGCAGTATCCCTTCTACCTCCTTTCTCTCCATAATGTAGATTTGATAACCATGTAGATGTTTCACACAGAAGTTATACACTGCTGTGATTTCTACTCCAGAGTTAATAAAATCTTAACCCACTTCCTCTAGGATCCTCATAGAGGAATCCAAGAACTGGGAGTGATTTTCACTTGACCCATGATTCTCAATTCATTTACATTTTGTTTAGTCTGGTGACTCTTGGTTAGATGTGCCAAAAGGGAGAACAACTTATGTTGAAAGATATTTATATATTGAAATATAGATTCAATCCATGAGGATCTCTAACAGAATTTTTTCTTGAATTTGACTTCAGGGGTAAAGAAACAATAAGACAATAAGCTCTTATCAGTCATTTATTCTAATAACTTATTTGGCAAATCTTGAAGTCAGTATAAATTTAGTTTACATCCCTATATTTGTACTTACACTCCTGAATAATCATAATTAATGGCCAGAATTCTGGCTTTGAGGCTATGCAGGTTGTTAACCAGACAATTTTTAGATTACTGTGTAGACCACTCAGTTCAGTTCAGTTCAGTCGCTCAGTCCTGTCCAACTCTTTGCGACCCCATGGACTGCAGCACGCCAGGCCTCCCTGTCCACCACCAACTCCCAGAGTTTACTCAAACTCATGTCCATTGAGTCGGTGATGACTTCCAACCATCTCATCCTCTGTCATCCCTTTCCTCCCATCTTCAATCTTTCCCAGAATCAGGGTCTTTTCCAAGGAGTCAGTTCTTCGCATCAGATGGCCAAAATATTGGAGTTTCAGCTTCAGCATCAGTCCTTCCAATGAACATTCAGGACTGATTTCCTTTAGGATGGACTGGTTGGATCTCCTTGCAGTTCAAGAGACTCTCAAAAGTCTTCTCCAATACCACAGTTCAAAAGCATCAGTTCTTTGGCTCTCAGCTTTCTTTATAGTCCAACTCTCACATCCATACATGACTACTGGAAAACCATAGCTTTGACTACAAAGACCTTTGTTGGCAAAGTAATGTCTCTGCTTTTTAATAAGCTGACTAGGTTGGTCATAACTTTTCTTCCAAGGAGCAAATGTCTTTTAATTTCATGGCTGTAGTCACCATCTGCAGTGATTTTAGAGCCCCCAGAAATAAAGTCTGTCGCTGTTTCCACTGTTTCCCCATCTGTTTGCCATGAAGTGCTGGAAACAGATGCCATTATCTTAGTTTTTTGAATGTTGAGTTTTAAGCCAACTTTTTCACTCTCCTCTTACACTCTCATTAAGAGGTTCTTTAGTTCTTCTTCGGTTTCTGCCAAAAGAGTGGTGTCATCTGCGTATCTGAGGCTATTGATATTTCTCCTGACAATCTTGATTCCAGTTTGTGCTTCATCCAGTCCAGCATTTCTCATGATGTACCGGACATATAAGTTAAATAAGCAGGGTGGCAATATACATCCTTGACCTACTCCTTTCCCAAATTGGAGCCAGTCTGTTGTTCCATGTCCAGTTCTAACTGTTGCTTCTTGACCTGCATGCAGATTTCTGAAGAGGCATGTCAGGTGGTCTGGTATTCCCATCTCTTGAAGAATTTTGCACAGTTTGTTGTGATCCAGACAGTCAAAGGCTGTGGCATAGTCAATAAAGCAGAAATAGATGTTTCTCTGATATTCTCTTTCTTTTTCAATGATCCAATGGATGTTGGCAATTTGACCTCTGGTTCCTCTGCCTTTTCTAAATCCAGCTTGAACATCTGGAAGTTCATGCTTCACGTACTGTTGAAGCCTGGCTTGGAGAATTTTGAGCATTACTTTGCTAGCCTGTGAGATGAGTGCAATTGTGCAGTAGTTTGAACATTCTTTGGCATCGCCTTTCTTTGGAATTGGAATGAAAACTGACCTTTTCCAGTCCTGTGGCCACTGCTGAGTTTTCCAAATTTGCTGGCATATTGAGTGCAGCACTTTCACAGCATCATCCTTTAGGATTTGAAATAGCTCTATTGGAATTCCATCACCTCCACAAGCTTTGTTCTTAGTGATGCTTCCTTGACTTCACATTCCAGTATATCTGTCTCTAGGCGAGTGATCACACCATTGTGATTATCTGGGTCATGAGGATCTTTTTGTATAGTTCTTTTGTGTATTCTTGCCACCTCTTCTTAATATCTTCAGCTTCTGTTAGGTCCATACCATTTGTGTCCTTTATTGTGCCCATCTTTGCATGAAATATTCCCTTGGCATCTCTATTTTTTTGAAAAGATCTCTCGTCTTTCCGATTCTCTTGTGTTCCTCTATTTCTTTGCATTGGTCACTGAGAAAAGCTTTCTTATCCCTCCTTGCTATTTTTTGGAACTCTGCGTTCAAATGGGTATATTTTTCCTTTTCTTCTTTGCCTTTAGCTTCTTTTCTCAGCTATTTGTAAGGCCTCCTTAGACAACCATTTTGCCTTTTAGCATCTCTTTTTCTTGGGGATGTCTTGATCACTGCCTCCTGTACAAAGTCACGGACCTCCATCCATAGTTCTTCAGGCAGTCTCTCTATTAGATCTAATCCCTTGAATTTATTTGTTTTTGAACAAAGACATACATAAAAGCCATTCAGTCAGAAGGAGTAGAAGTGGAGGTCAGGGGTAATCTGGAGAATGAATAATCAGTGCCTAGATAATGAGAGATGTCTATACTCATGTTTATGTAAGATTTTTCTTAAATGACTCAGCATCTTTCATTTCACCTGCTACTCCAGGGATTTGATTTACTGTACTCCTTAAGAAAGGAAGTGACCTAAGTAATTAAAGAATTACCTAAGGTAGTGACTGTCTGCCTCCTTCTGTCAAAATCTTCCATAGAACCCTAGAATGGCAGACATCATAGCTATATCATAGGGCATCAAGCAACTCTTCACATTTCAAGGATGAGAAATTGGGGTCCAGAGAGAGAAAAATGACTCTTCCAAGGTAACATAACTGATTAATAGCAGAGCTGGTACTTAAAGCCTGGTTTTCTGACTCTTAAGTCCAACACATCATGCCTGTCAGTCTCAATGTTTAATTGCTCTACAGTAGTCACTGAGAGGGCTTCTCTGGTGGTTCAATGGTAAAGAATATGCCTACAATGCAGGAAATGTGGGTTTGATTCCTGGGTCAGGAAGATCCCCTAGAGAAGGAAATGGGAACCCACTCCAGTATTCTTGTCTGGAGAATCCCATGAACAAAGGAGCCTGGTGAGATACAGTCCATAGAATCACAAAGAGTTGGACACGACTGAAAGACTAAACAACAACAGTCCCTGAGAAGTTAGTCCTGTTGATTGTGTCCCTTCATTTTCTCCCTAGGATGGAAGATGCTGGACATTCTCTCCCCTGACTTTCTCCTACAATGTTTGGTTCCTTTTTTCTATCTTCAGCACTACTTTTTTTAGTTCAGGCTGTCATCACCTCCTGTGAAAACTCTTGTGTTTGTCTCACAGTGTATCTCCTTGCCTTTAATTCCACTTTATTCCATTAGCCACACTGCTATTAAAGTGAGTTTTTATAAATAAGATCTAATGATTGTCTTCTCATCATCTTTTATTTCACTTACTAGCACGTGAAGTCCAAAAAATCTCATCATGGTCTAATCCTTAAATGTCAATACTTCTCTAACCTCATTTTTTGTTGCTCTTCTCAACCTCCCATCAGCTCTTTTCATTGTATGATACAATTTAAAGTAGCACTCACACTGTCCCTAAGGTGTTATATAGGTTCTTGTTTCTTAGATTTTGCATATATTATTCCCTGGAGCAATCTCCCCTCCTTTTTATATTAACTAGTAAAATGCTCATGCTTCAAGATCCAGTTAAAGTTTTCCTTTTGATGAAGCCTTCTCCATCACTCCAGCAGAATTACTTTCACTCTATTTATGACATCACTGTGCTATTTACATTCATTCACTACAGCAATGTATGATACGTATTTGTATGGAACTCCTGTATTATAATTTAACTTCTTGAAAAAAGTAACCCTGTCTAATTCTCACCCCTTCCTTCTACACACAGTACCTGAATGTGGGCCTTAATAAATACTTGATGTAATGATGCTGAATATACTTTGTAGGTCACAGAGATGACCAGGCACTTAATAAATATTGAGGGTCCATTTTTTTAAGTTGGGCTCTGTCATTCTGGTTAATAGAACTTTCATGTTCACTTTAAAAAGTGTCAATCAAACATAATTTCAATAATCTAGTATAGGAGGTAGACAATAATGAATGTGTTTGGAAAGCATCTGTAATATACTGCTTTTAAATAAAGCAAATATATGAACGTTAGAGCCACCTTTTCAATCATTAGTACCTAAACATTACATCAGCAGCAGCAGCAAATATAATTAGATATCCAAAATATGAAAAATTCTAGTACATTAACACTGAAATGCAACTCAATACATTGTTTTCCTTGGCACATAATTGACAAACATTAAGGGAATACAGTGTTGTTTATTCATAACAAGAGATGGAAACAAACCTAACACCGACAGGACAATCTTCTATACTTTAACAGCTAAACAGGATGGTCAAGAACTAATGCTCTGGTATTTTTGTTTGTTTGTATTTTTATCTGAAAGTTTACACTGCTGAAAATTCATTAAGTATTGCAAATATAAGGCCATTGTCTGGGCAGAAATTTTTATCTGCACCACTGCTGCCTCTGCTTCTCTAATTCCTTCCCCATCTTCCTCCATCTTCTTTCACTAACATTTGCTTTGTGAGTTCCAGCAATTGTAGAAAGAACTGTGTGGCTCATGGCTCTTTTAGTGCTAATCTTGTGTACACAGTTGAGGTTCAGGTTTGGGTATCATTCCTCAGGAATTTGGGATCTTACTTACTCTTGTCACAGAGGTCGCTGCATCTCTGGAGGCCTCTGAAGGTTTTGTGTAGCAGAATCAGAAATGAGTCCATGCTTGGAGAATTCAATGGACAGACAAGCCTGGTGGGCTACAGTCCATGGAATTGCAAAGAGTCAGACACTACTGAGTGACTAACACTACTACACTGCACCCATTTGATCAGTCACAGCCAAAAGCATATCAGTGAGGAATTGGCACCACCAAAGAAGCAAGTTTGTCTTGTATAGTTTAGAAGGAATACACGATCTAAGAATAACTGTTGGCCACTTCATTAACTCCTTGATGTGGTCTTTATTAAAGTGGATTCCAGCTACCAACATTTGATGCTGTCCTAGTGATGACTCCTTGGGCATTCATGTATATGATCAAGATGTTAAAAATTCCAAGGCTCATTTATTGGAAAGATGTCTTACCATATTGCAGTGCTATGCCCAATGGATGTGTGACTCTCATCACACATCAAGGGTATGATATTTGTATATAAAAGTGAAATACATAGATATCTTAATGTAATTAATGCAATTAAGATATCTATGCATTTCATTTTCAATGTAATTAGGTATTAATTAATGTAATTAATATATATATATATTTCATTTTTCAATGTAATTAAGATATATATATATATATATATGCATACATATATATTAATTTTGGAGAAGGAAACAAGAACCCACTCCAGTATTCTTGCCTGGAGAATTCCATGGACAGAAGAACCTGGCAGGCTACAGTCCATGGGGTCCAAAGATTTGGACACGACTGAGTGACTAATGCACACATGTATGTTAATTTCCCTCATAAAGCTATGAATTTCATATGCTGGAGTATGTGTAACCATTCAGCTTTGTGCCCTTGGTGTTTTGTGAGTGAAACCATAGCTTGGTGCAATTTGAGAACAGATTAGGGGACAACTCTAAGCTATACTGCAAATAAGAAGTTCTTATTTCTCTAATTCCACAAGTCTAGTTCTGGTTGTTTAAGTGGCAAGATGGGATTTACTTAGTTTTTTTTTTTTTCTAGAAATAAATGATCTTATAGGTGAAATGATAAATGAACGAATAAATGAATTAATGAATGATTATGATGACAAACCTTTTATCCAGTGTCAAGGTGATAGAATAACACAGAATGTGGGGTCATATAGCATTAACTGGGATGAAGAATAAAGGTAATTATACCCTTTTGGGGGAAAGAAGAGTAGCTCCTAGCCTTAGTCAAGGTGAGCCCTGAACATGATAGCAAATTTGACACAGTTTGACTTGTATACCCCTTTGATGATTTTCTGCACTATTTACATATTTTCCCCAGTTCTTATGCACGTAGTCTTGGGAAGGCTTCTGGTTCTCTGAAAGCTATGTGTGCTGACCTTCTTTAGCATACAGTTCACTGCTCTAGATATTTCCAGATTACTTTTCATTACCTATGTGTCCTTGGATCCAACTTTTTGGAATCTTGTTCTGTGATGGGGCTACTGAGAGGTTTTTAACAATTAAAAGCTGAATGGGAAATTTTTCTTCAAAGGTAATGTTTGATTTTTAGCTGAGACCTTCCAGGCCTTAACCTTAAGGAATGATTATAATAGTGAATATTTCAGCAAATGTATAGCAAACAACTTCAATGTTTTGGCACAACTATGGATATAAAGAGATGAAGAAAACATGATCTCTACACTTCAAGTTTAATGAAGAACTAGATATGGAATTTTATGCATAACAATTTGAGATTTTAATGGCTACGATAGAGAGAGTGACACAGAGAAAGGAGAAGGTTAACTGCCTAAAGAATTGGGGTAAATTTCATAAGGAAAGTGAAGTTTGAATTACTATAAAAAGTTACTAGTAACTAGTAGATACTTTAAAAATTATTCTGAAAACAGAGGAACAGTTGGAAAAGGCAAAAACTAGAAACTGTTTCAGTGCTTCAGGGTATAGGTGATAATAGTGTGAGCTAAGAAAATAAAAGGAAAACAAAGGAGAGTTGAAAATTTTCATTCTTAATTTTGTAGATAGAATCAACAGGAATTGACTAGTGACTCTTTTGTATATGAAGTATGAGAAAGAAGGGAATGCTTAGGACAAACCTCTTGTTTCTAGCTGATCTATGTCAAAGGTAGTGCTGTCATATGATGAAAATTATAAAGAAGAAGGCTAAGGGTGCGTGGGGCAGTAAGACATTAGCTTGTCCCTTCCTGTTCAAAGGATGAATCATTCAGGATGGCCATGTGGGTGGGAACACATAGGTCAGTTCTCCATTTTTTTTCCAATTAGAAATTTTTGATCAAACTACTTAATCTGGGTGGCATTATCCATATTGTTCAGAGCCTTGCATTTGCATTCTTGACTCATAATAATGCTATATATTTGAAACATGTGTGCCTCCAAACTAATCTTTGATAGTGTAGACTTGGGGAAAAACAAATGTCTTTACTCTCCCCACCAAAAAAAAAAAAAAAAAGAAAAAGATCTTGTCCACTGTTCTATCACAGTGCATGAAATCCTCTGCCATTTACTGTAATATATTAGGCTTAAGTTATTGTATTCTCTGATATTGAGTTAGACAGGATTTGTTCATTTTTGTAAATGAATCCTACTACCCTGAGGGGTTAGACTTTGAGATGTCAGAAAAGGGAATTTGAGAGCATAGGACGGTCACCTTCAAGGTCCAGGATGGGCCTCTGTGGTAGGAGAATATGGGCTGTATGGGAGAGGCTATCAGTGCCTGACAGAGAAGGGGCACAGTCCTTGTCCATTTCCGTTTTGACAGGGGTCAGGCCTCTATGAATGTTTATTTTTTACTAGAAAGCTACCTACCAGAACATTATGAGATTTAATTAATGGTTGCCAAAAGCTTCACAACAATAATGTCATGTCAAATGATTTATAATTGCTGCGGAAAGCAACTAATACTCTGTTAGGGAATGCACCCTGAATTATTACTTTCTGCTGTAGAACATGGGAACCAATATGTCATGAATATAAGTGAGAAGTCCAAGTATAGATATGGTTTGATGAAGATCTTACACATCTCTGGTCAGAGGGTAAATTCCCTGTTAAAAAAAGGTTGAGGAGTAGTGAAGGAGAGCTTGGTCTTATAGCATTGATTTTCCAGAAATTGGCTTGTCTCAGCTTGCCATTGCAGATAAACTGGGTCCTGAAACAGTGGGTCCATTCAAATTGACCGTGAAAAGCTGGATCAGAGCCAGCACAACTTTCTAGTCTCATTCTCCTAAATTAGAAGCATTTTGCTTTATTTATTTATTAAAAAAGTCTTAATTTTCTACAATCAATACCTGTAAGTCTATATATTCAACTTTAAGATTACTTCTCTTATCTGTCTGTTTTCCAGTTCCTCTTCAACTTTCCTTAGGACCTCAGAATGTTTTGTTTGACATATTTTGATAGTGTTCTAACTACTTTTTACCACACTGCAATTTTTTCTCCAATTATCACTTTTAGGATAATCATATTAAGTATTACATAAAATTGTCTTTGACTTTGCAAAGAGAAATAGACTGTGGGTTAAAAGCATGAGCTCAATATAAACTCTTAAATATTGATATTTACACAGAAACTTATCTTAAACTATCTTAGAACTTGATAGGAGTGGCATTTGGATCATTAAAATAATATCCAGTAGGGATAAAAATAAGGCTGCACAAGATGGTTTAAAATCACTTACTATTTTTCCACTATAGAGAATAGAAAGATAAAATTTCCCTGTATGGAGCTGGCATAGTTTTGAGTAGCTATCCTGGATATACTTCATATCTCCCCCGCAGATCCACCACCCTCCAATCTCCACCTTCTTTGTGGAGGCCCTTTGGATAAAGGGCCTCAGTGGACTGTACTGACAGTCTCCCTTCTGCTCTGGCTTCTTATGGGATATAGCCAATGAGATGCATTTCAGAATATCAGAAAGCTAGTGAAAGAGAGGTCAGTCTACAAGTTGGTTGTGGTTTCATTTCTTTCCTTAAGACTAGAGATCTTGCTTTATTTCTGTTCTGGGAACCATGTTATCATCTTTATCCCTTTAGCTCTAGTGTTGGTGAGGTATCTGTGCTATTGCTAGCTAAGAATATTAATGAGAACTTGATTTTCCTAATCCTGTTATTTATTTTAACACTGTTAACACTTTAAACACATTATTGCATTATCCTCAATTATCTTATTTGATTATATGCTGTTTCTTGCTGGAACCCTAACTCATATGGTGGCTTTACTGGACACTGTACTATTTACTACCAGAAAGAAGGAATTCACAGGATACTTCAAAAGCAAAACTCTGATTTTTTAGGGTAAATTCTACCCAATCAGTAGATTTTACTGACATATATAAAGATACTATAGAATTGGTCAACTCTTTCAGTGATTTAGGAATATGTATGTTTTGTAACCAGTTTATCTGGGTGTTCATATGAGAGATACACTTTATATGGATGCTGTATTAGTTGCAATACGTTAAGCTTATGTTGTAGTAACAAATCTTAGGAGGTTAACAGAACAAAACTTTACTTTTCACTCAGCTGAAATTTGCTGGGGGTCTGAGTAGTATTGCAGGGGTGTCTGTTTTCTATGCAGTAATTCAACAGTCTAGCAATCTTATAGTTCCATGATCTCAACCTAAGATCTTATCCCTAGTATCCTAATGTAAGAAGGAGACTATAGAATTGTTCAGGAACTTTTTACTTCTTCAAAACATAAGCGACACAATCACATTTCATTGATGAGTGCCAATCATAAAGCTCTGTCAAACTTCAAGGCAGTTATGAAGAGGTTTTTAAAATCCCTAAAGGAGGATCATAGGCTCTAGGAATAAGATTTCATAAACCTATCTGTCTCAGGTGCTATAATAAGATATATTTTATAGCTGAGGTGGGTACTTGGTTACACAAACTTCAATATTTTCCAAGCTAAAATCATTGCAGCTTTGGTTTTCCATTTGTCTCTTAGGGTAAAGCCAAAATGTTTATGTAGCAAAATTTTTGACTTACACTATTTTCTACCTGCTTTGATAATTGCTATTCCTTGGTAGTAGTTGTTGCTGTTGTTCAGGCGATAAGTTCTGCCAGCTCTTTGTGATGCCATGGATTGCAGCACACCAGGCTCCTCTGTCCCCCACTATTTCCCAGGGTTTCCTCAAACTCATGTCCATTGAGCTGGTTATGTAATCTAACCATCTCATCCTCTGCTCCCCCCTTCTCTTTTTGCCTTCAATCTTTCCCAGCATCAGGGTCTTTTCTAGCTGAGGTCTTTTTGGCTCTTTGCATCAGGTGGCCAAAGTATTAGAGCTTCAGAAACAGTTCTTCCAATGAATATTTAGGGTTCATTTCCCTAAGGATTGACTGGTTTGATCTCCTTGCTGTCCAAGGGACTCTCAAGAGTCTTCTCCAGCACCACAATTTGAAAGCATCGATTCTTTGTTGCTCAGCATTCTTTATGGTCCAACTCTCACATCCATACATGACTACTGGAAAAACCACAGCTTTGACTATATGGACCTTTGTTGGTAAAGTAAAATCTCTGATTTTTAATGTCCTGTTTGTCATAGTTTTCCTTCAAAGGAGCAAGTATATTTTAATTTCATGGCTGCAGTTACTGTCTGCAGTGATTTTGGAGCCCAAGAAAATAAAATCTGTCACTGTTTCCAATTTCCCCCCATCTATTTGCCATTAAGTGATGGGACTGGATGCCATGATCTTATTTTTTATAATTTCAGGTTTTAAGCCAGCTTTTCCAGTCTCCTCTTTTACCCTCATCAAGGGGCTCTTTAGTTCCTCTTCACTTTCTGCCATTAGAGTGGTATCATCTGAATATCTGAGGTTACTGATATTTCTCCTTGCAATCTTGCTTCCAGCTTGTGATTCCCCAGCCTGGCATTTTGCATGATGTACTCTGCATATAAGTTAATTTTGCAGGGTGACAATATACAGCCTTGCCATTTTCCTTTCTCAATTTTGAACCAGTCAGTTGTACCATGTCTGGTTCTAACTGTTGCTTCTTGACTCGCATGCAGATTTCTCAGCAGACAGCTAAAGTGATCTGTTATCCCCATTTCTTTAAGAATTTCCCACAGTTTGTTGTGATCCACACAGGCAAAGGCTTTAGCACAGTTAGCCAAGCAGGAATAGATCTTTTTTTTTCTGGAATTCCCTTGCTTTCTCCATGATCCAACGAATGTCAGCACTTTGATCTCTGGTTTCCTCTGCCTTTTCAAAATCCAGATTGTACATCTGGAAGTTCTTGGTTCATGTATTGTTGAAGTGTAGCTTGAAGGATTTTTAGCATAACCTTGCTAGCATGTGAAATGAACACAATTGTACAGTAGCTGGAACATTCTTTAACATTGCCGTTCTATGGGATTAGAATGAAATGAGCTTTTCCAGTCCTGTGGCCACTGCTGAGTTTTCCAAATTTGTTGACATATTGAGTGCACACTTTAGCAGCAACATCTTTTGAAATAGCTCAACTGGAATTCTATCACCTCCACTAACTGTTAATAGTAATGCTTCCTAAGGTCCATTTGACTTCACACTCCAGGATGTCTAGCTCTAGGTGAGTGACCCCACGATTGTGGTTATCTGAGTCATTAAGACTTCATTTGTATATATTTTTTTCTGTGTATTCTTGCCACCTCTTCTTAATCTCTTCTGGTTCTATTAGGTCTTTACCATGTCTGTCTTTTATCATGCCTATCCATGCATGAAAAGTTCTCTTAATATCTCCAATTTTTTAAAAGAGATCTTTAGTCTTTTCCATTCTATTGTTTACCTCTATTTCTTTGTATTGTTCACTTAGGAAGGCCTTCTTATATCTCCTTGCTATTTTGGGGAAATCTGCATTCAGCTGAGTCTATCTTTCCCTTTCTCCCTTGCCTTTCACTTCTCTTCTTTCCTCAGTTATTTGTAGCATCTCCTCAGACAACTACTTTGCCTTCTTGCCTTTCTTTTCCTTGGGGATGGTTTTGGTCTCTGCCTCATGTACAATGTTACAAACCTCCATTCATAGTTTTTCAGGCACTCTGTCTACCAGATCTAATCCGTTGAATCTATTCATCACCTCCTCTGTAATATAAAGGGATTTGATTTAGGTCATAGCTGAATGACCTAGTGGTTTTCCCTATGTTCTTCAATTTAAGTCTGAATTTTGCAATAAGGAGCTGGTGATCTGAGCCACAGTCAGCTCCAGGTCTTTTTTTTTTTTCTGACTGTATAGAGCTTCTTCATCTTTGGCTACAAAGAACATAATCAATCTGATTTTGATATTGACCATCAGTTATGTCCATGTGTAGAGTTGTCTCTTAGGTTGTTGGAAACGAGTGTTTACTATGATGAGTATGCTCTCTTGAAAAAACTCTGTTAGTCTTTGCCCTGCTTCACTTTGTACTACAAGTCAAAACTTGCCTGTTATTCCAGGTTTCTCTTGACTTCCTACTTTTGCATTCCAGTCCCTCATGATGCAAAGGACCTCTTTTTTGGCATTAGTTCTAGAAGGTCTTTTAAGTCTTCGTAGATCCAGCCAAATTTAGCTTCTTCAGCATTAATCATTGGGGCATAGACTTGGGTTACTGTGATGTTGAATGGTTTGCTTTGGAAATGAACCAAGATCATTCTATCATTTTTGAGGTTGCACTCAAGTACTGCATTTTGAACTTTTTTTGTTGATTTCTAGATCCTGTATGAGACCTTAAATACTAAATTTTGCCACTAGCTAGTATGATTTCAGCTTCTGGAAGATTTCTTCCTGGCAGTGGAAATTTAGTATTTTGAGATAAGAGCACAACATAGAGTTCCTAGTTGTGTGCTTTTTAAACCTAAATAAGCAAGCTCACTGTAAACATCGAGTCACTATTTCATGCAACACTGTCAGAAGTAGTATCTCCAAAATTACCTCACTGTCTAGAATAATATGATTATATAGGTCCATTATAAAATGTTGCAAAATACTCGAAAGCTTGCTCTCATTTACTTTATGCTTGGAGGTTTTCTCAATAGTGGGGCATTTCACTCAAGTTTTGAAACCTGAGTTATATATATAGCAGTCAGCGGTTTGAGGCTCATAGCTGGCTAGCTAATTTATCTGGCTCCTAAATCTCTGATTCAGAGCCTGGGGCAAATATTTCTAGGGGTTTTGGATGTTGCCTCATTGAAAGAAGCCTGCTTTTCTTTCTGACATTACTCTGAGGAAAATAAAAGATACAAATGTTTATCTATGTAGATATCTCTGTGTATACATGTATGTGTATGTGTGTTTATTGATTATATTCTCTCTCTCTCCAGCATTCTTTTGCTTTTGTTATTCCCATCCTTTTTTCTTACCTTGATCTTACCCTCATCTATTCTTTGTCACTTACTGGTATCTTTTTTCTCTGTTCACAATTTCTTTCATTTTCAGTCTTATTTGTCTATTTGTCTGATATTTGTTTCATTATTTTCCCTTTACACTCATTGTTTTTTTTTTTTTTTATCTTCTCTCTCAAACTTCAGAGAATGGGCTGCATGTGGCTTGACTTCTACCCTCCATTCCTTTCCCTCTGCCTTCTTACTCTGCTTGTTGTCCACCTGAACTGGTTATGGCAGTAGTGTTTTCAAAGGCAGAGCCATTTTATTCAGAGATAGTGGATTGTGTGAAGGGTAGGGAAATGGTGTTACTGTTCTCCCATCTTTTTTGAAAGGAATGTCCTATTTGCTATTAGTTTTCCTATACTGGGGAAAACCTACCCTATGCATTTTTCTTCTGAAAACAATTTAGAACAGATTATTAACATTTTTGCTTCTTACCATGGAAACAGATAGACCAATTAGGAGACTTCATTCCCCCCTTCCCCATGTAGCAGTTGCTTTTTATAATCATCTGACCTCCTCTTTCTACCCCCTGCTATTCACTTCATGTAAAGGATCCACATTCACAATAGTCTTCTAATTTTTGGCTTTGAGAGAAATGGTATGCCCATCATGAATGAAAAATGTACTCTTTTGCTGGAATTAGTATCTTGGGGAACGGCCAAATTCCAATTTGCTACCTAAAAATGACTGAGTCAGCTGTGTTCTTCCTCACTTCTTGTTAAATCTGCTGAGCTGTGTGGCAGCCTGGTGGTCTGCCTGTTACATTTTCCTCTAAGTATGACTTTGTTCCTGAGGAGAATGATAGTACAGGAAGTTGATTCATGATATTTAGAGATTCTTGATGCTACAAAGTACTGAGTTTCCCAATTCAATGGAATAGTGGATTGCCCCATCAAATCTATTCTATTCTTAATTTTAACTGAAAAAAAAAAATGTTAGTTCATCTACGTATTATTTACTTTAGCACTTCCAGCACGCCAGGCACTTGCCTAAGTCTAAGGCAGAGAGCATACCTTCCCAGAGCTTCCCAGGACAGGAGTTTTACTCTAAGCCACATATTGGAATCACTTAAAAATGTACTTAAGTCTGAGTTTCACTCTTAGAGATTCTGATTTAATATTAATTTTTAAAAGCTCTGCAGATGATTCTAATATTTAACCAAGGATGAGATCTGTAGGTATAGGGCAGCAGTTGTCAGCCTATGATCCCAAACCAACAGCATCAACACCAGTATTACCTAGGAACTTGTTAGAAATGCACATCATTGGGCCACACTCTTATCTTACTAAATCAAAAACTCTAGGAGTGAGGCCCAGCAATCTGAGTTTTAACAACCCCTATAGGTCAGTGATCTGCAAGCTTTTCCTATTAAAGGTCATATTGTACATAATTTAGGTTTGTGAACCATAGGTTCCTGTCGCAAAAACTTAGCTCTGTCATTAGTGCACTAAAGCAACCATAGAGAGTATATAAAAAGATGACTATGACTGTGCTCCAATAAAGCTTTATTTATAGAACAGGGAGTTCGGCTGGATTTGGTCCTTGAACAATCATTTGTTGACCCCAGCTCTAGATGATTCTGATACATGTGAAGCATAGCCGAAAATGTTACCATATATGATAGACTATTTTTTAGGGAAGTAAAGAATGTCAAGACAGTGGATTAGAAGACACTTAACTTGGTTTGCTGGGTGAGAAAAAGATTCAAATAAAAAGTACCAGCTAGTAAGAGTTTAGATAAAAGGCAAGGATAGAGCATTCTTGGCAGAGGGAGCTTTCATGCCACATTTCCTGAATATGTACCCTCTATCCATTCAGACTTGCCTTCTTATTGTCTTACTGATCTGCCAGGGATACCTATGTCTACATGAATTTTTATAATACTTCTCCTTCTTAGAATGTCCTTTCTTTTCTTCATATCTGCTTTAGTCTTAACCTATTTTTCAAGGTTCAGTTCAGATTGTAAAGGAAATTTAAAATGCCCTTCCTGTCTCCATATATGTGAGATGTCAGACTGACTCCAGTTGCTCATGAGAAGGCAATGCAAAACCTTTAGGTCAAAGAGCAAGAGAGCTGCTGAAATAAACTGCAAATTTGCAGGTCATATTGGAAGAAGTCAAAGACTTTAGGTGAAATTGATGGATACATATTTAGTATTCAAAGACTTTAAGCAAATAACAAGAAACTTAAATTGCTACAAGAAGGAGGTATTCCAGGGAACAAACTACATGGGATGAGACGAATGTTGCATACCCAAAAGAGAAACCAGACTAGACTAAAATAGTCTAATAAACACTTTAAAACATTATAGATTATTAGCTCTTCCTTAGTGAAGAAAAATGAAGGCTGGTAAATCCTTTATGGATGTTGATATTTTACCATTCAATGTAAGTACTTTTACTTTTCAATATAGATAGTGAATTAATATTTTCAGTAAGTATTTTTGCTATCCAAAAGTATTAAAAAATATTTAAGTTATACATTGAAATGCCTTTTATATACTTTCAAATCAATACATCTACACTGGACAGAACTTACTCGACTATTTAGACTTGATTGCTTAGATTAGGCAAAATCAGAGAAGTAGTCTCCCTTACAGGATTCTGCCTCATTGAGGCTTACTTCATTATGAATCTGCTACAAGTTACACAAAAGCATGGAAAAGACAGAAAGGGTGAATGATATTGAGCAAGAGAGAGACAGGGGAGTGTGTTTATAAGGTTAATTTAAAAAGATATTTTGACAGAAGCCATAAGAAAATGATAGGAGTCATGTTACAGCTGGAACTAGAAAATGTAAGACTTTCTATTCTCTGCTAATTTGTTTAGAATTTATCCTGACAGATATGGTGAGACATTTATATTTAAACATTCAAGGGGAGTGATATGATTAATCTTATATTTTACAAAGAAACTCTAAAAATTATGTGGAGGAATAAACTGGAGAGAGGTAATCATGGACAGGGAGAAAATAGTGAATTCCATTTTGGGTATGTTGTATTGAGGTACCTCTGAAACATAGGTAATTTTCCCTCACCATCCCAAAACTTCCTGCATCAGTTTTTTAACTGGAGTCTTTTATTAAACTATTCACCTAATGAACCAAAAATTAGCTATTAATAATCACATATGCATTAGAAAAAAACAGAAATATTAAAGCAAAAAGGAATTTTAGTGAATTCAACTAAAATTTAGCCTCCTCATTTTATAAATAAGAGTTATAACTATAAGAATTTTTTTCACATTTCTCCAACAGATTTATTTTTTTAAAGGAATGGAATTTGAAAAGAAAAAACATGGGGCAGAGAGGTATGGAATAGAAAATAGATACTAATGTAAGATGTTTTGCTAACTACTTTATAACCACAACAAACTAGTACAGAGAATGCCCTATACAAAACACAATAAAGGTTCAAAGATGGAGGTGTTCCCTTAGGCAAGGCTGAAGACTTCAGTCTCTGGTATTTGGAATTTAGGCTGCAGTCCTTTTTTTTTGGATGGATCACTGGGTGTGTAGCACAGTCCATGCTTTTAACCAGATTTGAACAGGAGAATGGCCACTTGGTCCAGGTAGAAGTAGATGAAGTGTTTGGATTCATGTGTCACATAACTACTGAAGTTCCTCCCCACGGTGCAGTGCCAGGTGGGGTTGTACTTCTTGTCAAACTCCTTGATACGGGCTGCAATGTCCTTCTCTATATTATATTTCTCCACTGCCTGAGTAGCACACTCCACCGAGTCCTGTTGCATCTCCTCCGACATATCAGCATTCTTGATGATGGCCTTTCGGTCATACACAGTTACCAAGGAGCAGGGGCTGGCCGACTGCAACAGTCTCCTGGCAGAAGGGCTAGCAAGGCTCACACCTGCGTAGAGAGGCAGTTGCTGCCAAAGCTGGGGCGCATCTCTAAGAAGTTTTATGTAAGCTTCATGGTAATTGCAAAGAGAAACACTTGTGGTAGAAAAGCTAAAAGAGAAATAAATCAAAGCCTACTGCTAAATATGGCAACCCACTCCCAGTATTATATCCTGGAAAATTCCATGGACAGAGGAACCTGACAGGCTACAGTCCGTGGGGTTGAAAAGAGTCTGACTCAACTGAGCGACTAACACACACTGCTAAAAAGTCGTTAAATCAGAAATGAAGACACCAAGAGAGGAAGGCAAAAAAGGAATTATAAAACAGACAGAAAACAATTACCAAAATGGTAATGGCAAATTCTTACTTCTCAGTAATTACCTTAAATGTAAATGGATTAAATTTCCAGTGAAATGACAAAGTGACTGGATGGATACAATGCATGATCCAACTAAAATGCTGCCTACAAGAGACTCACATTAGCATTAAGGATGCATATAGGCTGAAAATAAAGGGATGGCAAAAGATAATCTTTGCAATAATAATTAAAATAGATCAGGGGTGCTAATAGGTGCTTAGTCACTTCAGTTGTGTCTGACTCTTAGCGATGCCATGAACTGTAGCCCGCCAGGTTCCTCTGTCCATGAAATTCTCTAGGCAAGAATACTGGAATGAGTAGCCATTTCCTTCTCCAGGGAATATTCCCGATCCAGGGATCGAACCCAGGTCTCCTGCCTTTCAGGCAGATTCTTTACCATCTGAGCAACCAGAGAAGCTGCCATGATCAGGGGTAACTATACTTAAATCAGACAAAATAATCATTGCATCAAAAGTTGTCACAAGAGACAAAGAAGGTCACATACAACGGTAAAGAGGTCAATATGTCAAAAGGATATAGCACTTGTACATATATATGCACAATGTCATAAAACATAAATATATAAAACAAATATTAACAGAGATGAATGGAAAAATAGCAATGCAATAATAATTGGGGACTTTAATACACCACATTTATCAGTTAGCAGATTATCCAGACAGATGAGTAATATGTAAAAAACAAACAAACAAACAAACAGTTGAACAACAATGCAAACCAAATAAACAGAGGAAATATATGCAGAACATTCTACACAACAGAAGCAGAATATGCAATCTTCTCAAGTGCATAAGGGATATTCTACAGGATAGATCACATATTAGGTCACCAAACAAAATTGGAATCATATTGAATATCTTTTCCAGTCACAATAGAATGAAACTAGGTATCAATAACAGGAGAAAAATTGAAAAGTTCATAAGTGTGTGGAAATTTAATAACCCTCTCCTGAACAGAAAATAGTTCAAAAAAAAAAAAATAACAGCATCTTGAGACAAATGCAAATGGAAACACACTCTACCAAAATTTATAGGATTCATTTAAAGCACTTCTAAGAGAGAATTTTATAGCAATAAATAACTATATTAATAAAAAGGAAATACCTCAAATAAACAATTCAAACTTATACCTCAAGGAACTAGAAAAAGAAAGTATTTTTCCTTTTGAACATATTTTTTATTATAACACCCTACTTTTATGTATGTGTGTGTGTGTGTAGCAAGAGGCATGCAGATATACATTACAAATACACTATTTTATACAGAAAACATCATATGTAATAGTCAAAGTTAGATTCTAAAAATAGCTGGGTAATTCTCCTACATTAACCAAAACTGAATCAACAGAAAAAAACCTCTCTGGTGTATTTTTATGGTTATACTTTTCATGATTGGTCCAATTGAACTGATTTTTGCATCAATGGTAAACACTTATTGTATGAGTTTCAGATTGTGTGGATTTTTGTGTGGATAATTGAATATTATCCAGTCTATTTAACTAGCATTAGCCATTAATCAACCATTGGATATTGGCTGTAATATTTGTACATATTTACATGTAATCATCACATGGATAAGTTTATAAACATCATGGAGCATTTGAGAAGCTCTGATTATACATGCATTCCCCCAATTTAAACACCTTTTTTTTGGTCAAAATACTTTTAAAAAATTAAACTTACCACTATAGATAAGTAACTCTACAGAATTATAAGGAATTTAGATTTGTTCAAACTATCTTCAGATGGGTTGTGTGTCTACTAATGAATCTTTGCAACTGGATATAATATGAGTTGATTATTCAAAATCAGTATTTAGAGAAAGAATCTTTGGATTCAACATAGAAGAAAATGAATTCTCAAACACTTGTGGTATAAAGGAGGAGGTTGAGAAAAGCAATAGGAAAAACAAAAAATAAAACTAAACTAAAGTATTTGTGTAGGTTTTCCTGAAATGAATAAGTGTTGCCCAGGCTGACATTTCCTTAGTATAGTGTCTTATTTAACTGATGGCTTTTCTATTCCTATTAGAAGGACTTATATTATCTAAACTTTGTGTATGTTAATTCTAGGGAAGTGGCATGTTCTGTCTACACTTATTATTTTGCCTCTAAGGCTTATTTTTTTTAAATTTTTTTTTTATTTTGGGGTATAATTGATTTACAATGTTGTGTTAGTTTCAAATGTACAGAGAAGTGAATCTGTTATACAAATTAATATATCCACCCTTTTTAGATTCTTTTCCCATATAGGTCATTATAGAGTATTGACTGGAGTTCTTCGTGCTACACAGAAGGTCCTTATTAGTTATCTATGTTATTGATATATATATAGTAGTGTGTATGTGTCAATTCCAATTTATTCCTCCACCCTTTACCCCTCAGTAACAAGTTTATTTTCCACATTAGCAACTCTTTTGGTTTTGTGAAAGTATTAGTCACTCAGTCATGTCCAACTGTTTGTGACCTCATGGACAGTAGCCCATCAGGTAGATAAGTCCATTTGTAGCATCTTTTTAGATTCCACATATAAGCAATATCATATGATATTTGTCTTCCTCGGTCTGACTGTCTTTACTCAGTATAAGAATCTCTAGGTTCCAACTAATAAAAATAATTGGGAAAAAATAAAAAAAAAATAAATAAAATAACTTAAAAAATTTAAAAAAATACAGCAAGAAGTAAAAAAAAAAAAAAAGAATCTCTAGGTTCAAACATGTTGCTGAAAATAGCATGCATTTTTCCTTTTTCTGGTCGAGTAATATTCCATTGTGTATATGTACCAATCTTCATAATCCATTTCTATGTTGATGAATATTTTGGTTGCTTCCATTCCTGGCTATTGTGAGTAGTGCTTCAGTGAACATTCAATTGCATGTATTTTTCAAATTATTGTTTTCTCCAAATATATGCCCAGGAGTGGGATGGCTAGATCATATTGTAACTCTGTTTTCAGTTTTATTAAGGAAATCTCCATACTGTTCTTCATAGTGTCTGTACCAATTTGCATTCCAACCAACAGTGTAGGAGGGTTACCTTTTCTCCACCTTATTTCCAGCATTTATTTTTTATAGACTTTTTGGTGATGGCCATTCTGATCAGTGTGAGGTGATACAACATGGTAGTTTTGATTTGCATTTCCCTAAAAATTAGTGATGTTGAGAATCTTCTCATGTGCATCTGTATGTCTTCTTTGAAGAAATGTTTATTTAGATCTTCCACTTATTTTTTGATTGCATTGTTTGCCTTTTTTGATATTGAGCTGCATGAGCTATTTGTGCATTTTGGAGATTAATCCCTTGTGTTTTGCTTCATTTGAAGTATTTTCTCTAATCTGGAGAGTTTTCTTTTCATTTTTTAATGGTTTTGTTTGTTGTGCAAAAGCTTTCACTTAATTAACTCTCATTTGTTTATTTTTGTTTTTTATTTTCATTGTTCTAGGAGGATGATGAAAAAAAAGAACTTGATGCAATTTATATTAGGAAGTGTTCTCCCTGTGTATTCCTCTAATAGTTTTATAGTATCCAGCCTTATGTTTAAATCTTTAATACATTCGAGTTTGACTTTGTGTATGGTGTTAGGGTGTGTTCTAATTTCATTCTTTTAGATATAGCTACCCAGCTTTCCTCGGAGAAGGCAATGGTAACCCACTCCAGTACTCTTGCCTGGAAAATCCATTGGATGGAGGAGCCTGGTAGGCTGCAGTCCATGGGGTCACGAAAAGTTGGACATGACTGAGCAACTTAATTTTCACTTTTCACTTTCCTGCATTGGAGAGGGAAATGGCAACCCACTTCATTGTTCTTGCCTGGAGAATCCTAGGGATGGGGGAGCCTGGTGGGTTGCCATCTATGGGGTCACACAGAGTCAGACACGACTGAAGCAACTTAACATCAGCAGCAGAAACCCAGCTTTCCTAGCACCACTTATTGAAAAGACTGTTTTTTCCTCCACTGTATATTCTTGCCTACTTTGTCACAGATTATGTGACCATAAATTCATGGGTTAATCTGTGGATTTTCTGTCCTGGTTCATTGATCTGTATTCCTGTTTTGTGCCAATACCATACTGTTTTGATGACTGTATCATTTGTAGTATAGTCTGAAGTCAGGAAACCTGATTCCTCCAGCTCTGTTTTTCTTTCCCAAGATGGCTTTGACTATTCAAGGTCTTTTTTGTCTCCACAAAAATTTTAAGACATTTTCCCCTTGTTCTTTGAAAAATGCCATTGGTAAGAGGACAAGGATTTCACCAAATCTGTAGATTGCCTTGGGTAGTATAATCATTTTGACAATAGTGATTCTTCCAACCCAAGAACATGGTATACTTTTTCATCTGTCTGTGCCATCTTTGATTTCTTTCATCAGTGTCTTATAATTTTTGGAGTTCAGGTCTTTTACTTCCTTCAGTAGGCTTAGTGCTATATATTTTATATTTTTGATGCAATGGTAAATAGGATTGTTTTTTTTTAATTTTTCTTTTTTATTTTTCATTGCTAGTGTACAGAAATGCAACAGATTTCTGTGCATTAATTTCATATCATACAACTTTATTAAATTCTTTTGTGACCTCTAGTAATTTTCTGGTAACATCTTTAGGATTTTCTATGTATGCTATCATGTCATCTGCAAACAATGACACTTACTTCTTTTCCAATTTGGATTCCTTTTATTTAATTTTCTTCTCTGATACCCATGGCCAGGACTTCCAAAATTCTGTTGAATAAAAGTGACAAGATTGGGCATCCTTGTCTTGTTTCTGATGTTAGAGGAAATGCTTTCAGTTTTTCACCATTGGATATATTTGTTGCAGGTTTCTCATATGTGGCTTTTATTATGTTGGTGTAAGTTCCCTCTAAGCCTATTTTCTGTAGAGTTTTTATCATAAATGGATTTTAAACTTTGTCAAAGTCATCTTCTATATATATTGATATAATCACATGGCTTTTATTCTTCAGTTTGTTAATTGTGTATTACATTGATTGATTTGCATATATTGAAGTAGTCTTGCAACACTGGGATGAATCTCACTTGACTAGGATGTATGATCTTTTTAACATGTTGTTGGTTACAGGTTCCTAGTATTCTGTTGAGGAGTTTAACATCTATGTTCATCAATGATATTGGCCTGTAATTTTCTTTTCTTGTGATATCTGTCTGATTTGGGTGTCAGAGTGATGGTGGCCTTGTAAAATGATCTTTGGAGTGCTCCTTCCTCTGCAATTTTTGGGAAGAATTTCAGAAGCTCTTCTCTAAATGTTTGAAAGAATTTGCTTGTGAATTCATCTAGTCTTAGATTTCTGTTTCTTAGAAAATTTTTAATCATGGTTTCAATTTTAGTTCTTAAGACTTGTCTGTTCATATTTTCTATTCTTGGTTCAGTATTTGAAGGATGTATCTTTCTAAGAAATTGCCCATTTCTTCTAGGTTGTCCATTTTATTGGCATATAGTTGCTTGTGGGAATTTCTTACAATCCTTTGTATTTCTATGGTGTCAGTTCTAATTTCTCCTTTATCATTTCATATTTTATTGATTTGAGTCCTCTTCCTTTTTATCTTGGTAAGTTTGGCTAATGGTTTATCAATTATGTTTATCTTTTCAGAGAACTACCTTTTAGTTTCATTTATCTTTGCTATTGTTTTCTTCATCTCTTTCATTTATAGTTGCCCTAATATTTTATTTTTTTCCTTATACTAACATTGGGTTTTGTTTGTTCTTTATCTAGTTGCTTCAGGTGTAAGAATAGGTTGTTTATTTGAGATTTTTCCTGTCTCCTGAGGTAATAATTTATTGCCATAAGCTTCCCTTTTAGAGCTGCTTTTGTTGTGTCCCATAGGTTTTGGATTATCATGCTTTCATTTTGTTTATCTCTAGGTAATTTTTACTTCTTTGATTTCTTAAGTGGTTTATTGATATTTAGTAATATTGCTTAGTCTCCATGTGTTCATGTTCCTTAAAGTTTTTTTTTTCCCTGTAATTTATTTCTATATCTTTGTGGTCAGAAAATGCTTTATATGATTTCAATTTTCTTAAATTTACCAAGACTTGATTTGTGGCCCAAAATGTGATCTATCCTTAAGAATGCTCCATGTGCACTTGAGAAGAGTGTATTCTGCTCCTTTCAGTTGGAATGTCTCACAAATATCAATTAAATATATCCATTCTAATGTGTCATTTAAAGCTTGTGTTTCCTTATAAATTTTCTGTATGGATGATCTACTCATTGGTGAATGTGGAGTGTTGAATTCCTCCACTGTTGTGTTCCTGTCAACTTCCCCTTTTATGGCTTAACAACCATAAACAGCACTTGCCTTATATGATGCAGGGCCCCTATTTTGGGTGCATATATATTTACGATTGTTATGTCTTCTTGATTTGATTGCTTGATCATAATGTAGTGTCCTTCTTGTCTCTTGTAACAATCTTTATTTTAAAGTCTATTTTGTCTGATATGAGTGTTGCTGCCCCAGCTTTCTTTAAATTTCCATTTGAATGGAATATCTTTTTTCCATCTCTTCAGTTTCAGTCTGTATGTGTCCCTGGGTTTGAAATGGTTGTCTGGTAGAAAGCATATATACAGGTCTTGTTTTCATATCCATTCAACCAGTCTGTGTCTTCTGGCAGAAGCATTTAGTCTATTTACATTTTATTTTAATTTATTTATTTTTGATTGAAAGATAATTGCTTTATAGTATTGTCTTTGTTTCTACCAAACATCAACATGAATCAGCCCTAGGGTTACTTATTTCCTCTCCCACCTGAACATCCCTCCCACCTCCCTATCCATCCCACCCCTAATCTATTTACATTTAAGGTAATTGATATATATGTTTGTATTGCCATTTTCTTGTTTTTGGTTTGCTTTTGTAGTTCTTTTTCTTCTCTTCTGTTTCCTGTTTAGAGAAGTTACTTTAGTATTTATTGTAAAACTGGTTTGGAGGTGCTGGATTCTCTTAGCTTTTGCATGTCTATAAAGGTTTTGATTTCTCCATAGAATCTAAACATGATCTTTGCTAGGTGACCTATTTTTGGTTGTAGGTTTTTCCTTTTCATAATTTTAAATATGTCATTTCATTCTCTTTTGGCCTATAGAAGCTCTGCTGAAAAATCAGATGATAATCTTATGGGGAATTCACTTGCAGGTTATTTGTTGTTTTAGTTTTACTGCTTTTAATATTTTTTTTCTTTGTATTTAATTTTTGTTAGTTTGATTAATATGTGTCTTGGCATGTTTCTCCTTTGGTTTATCCTGTATGGGACTCTGTACTTCCTGGACTTGGGTGACTATTTCCTTTCCCATATTAGGGATTTTAAAAATTCTCTTCAAATATTTTCTCAGGCCCTTTGTCTTTTTCTTCTTCTTCTGGGACCTATAATTCAAATATGGATGTTAATGTTGTCCCAGAAATCTCTGAGACAGTCCTCATTTCTTTTCATTTTTTCCCCCTGTTCTGTGGCAGTGATTTCCATCATTCTATTTTCCAGCTCACTTATTCATTCTTCTGTTTCAGTTATTCTGCTATTGATTTCTTCTAATGTATTTTTGGTTTCATTTATTTTATTGTTCACCACTATTTGTTCTTTAGTTCTTCTAGATTCTTGTTAAACATTTCTTTTATCTTCGTGATCCATGCCTCCATTTTTTTTTTCACAATACCTCGGATCATCTTCACTATCATTACTCTGAATTCTTTGCCAGGTAGATTGCTTCTCTTCTCTTCATTTAGTTGTTCTTGTAGGTTTTTACCTTGCTCCTTTGTCTGCAACATATTCCTATTTTCTGATTTTGTTTGCCTTACTCTGTGGTCTTTCTTTTGGCTGCAGGGTGGTAGTTCATTTTGCTTCTGGTGTCTACTCCCTCACATGCAAGTTTGTCCAGAGGCTTATATAAGCTTCTTGGTGGGAGGTATTGGTGCCTGTGCTCTGGTGGGTGAAGCTGGGTCTTGTCCCTTTGGTAAGCAGGGCCGTGTGAAGGGGGTGTCTATGAGCTTAATATGACTTTAGGCAGCCTGTCTGGTAATGGGTGAGGCTGTGTTCCTCTCTTGCTTGTTGTTTGGCCTGAGGGTATTGAACACTGGAGCTTGCAGCTTTTCGGTTGGAGCTGAGACTTGGTCCAATATGGGGACCTCTGGGAGAGTTCCTGCCAATTAATATTTCTTGGGGTCAGGAATTCTCTGGGAGCCCAGCAGCTAAGAATGGAAACCCTCACTTTCCCAGGAGGCCCTCCAAGACCTCCAGGTAGGTCTCTGGACCCACTGTGGGCACTATGGTCACAACTCAGAGCCCATGTCCCACATATATGTGTTCTCAAAATCCACAGCTACTGGTCTCCCTTCTGCTAGCACTTTTCATTTCAGATTTTCTGCAGGCATTGGATACATCAGTCTGATAGCAATTATTCAATCCGTTGCTTCTAGAGAACAGAGATTTCTGTTCCTCCTCCTTAGTCACACAGCCCCTTGGGCTCAGCTTTGGTTTCAGGCCTACCTCTATGTGTGGGCCACCCTCAAGTGTCTCTTCCTTGCTCAGGTAAGAGGGTGCAAAGGCAGAAACTGACTAAGACTTATATACTTGCTGAGAGAGGATAACATGGCTAAGATTGGGGTGCACACACTTGCTCTATTGGGAATGCCTCCCAGTTCCCACAGAGGCAGGGGCTGGCATGTGGAAAGAGAAGTCACAATTGTAGCCCTACTGTTTGTGCCCCACTCAACAGTGGCATCTCACTTCCAAGTCAGTCCACACTTCCTCCAGGAGTTTCCTGACTGAGGAGTGCTTCACCCCATCCCCTCAGGCTGTCTTCACACAGCTGTTCTCCTCACTTCTGTCCCTTCAGGCCATCTCTGAGCAGCCAACAGTTATCCTCTATCCAGGTCCACTCTCCTAACCCCACGCTTCAGCACCCAGCTCCCATCTGCACTGGGGGACACCCATCCCAGGCTGGGGCATGCAAGGCCTGTGGTACAGATCATCCATGCAAATCTTGTTCTGTCCTGCCTGCCACAGACCAACCACTGCATTTTCTTTTGATAGCCCCTGAAGGCCCCTTTCTATTTCAGTGTGTTCTGCCACTGGTGTGGGGCCTCCCTTTGTGTGGTAACCTCTCGTCTTCTTCATTTCCCTCCCCAGGATGTGGTCTCATCCTGTTTACTCTCTTCTTTTTCTTCCATTTCTCTCCTTCATTCGACCTGGTTATGCTGTGATCTTTTCTTGTCCTCCAAGGTGTCCAAAGTTCTTTGCTAGTGTTTAGCAGGTTCCATGTGAATTGTTTCATTTATAGATGTATTCTTGATGTACCTGTGGGGAGAAGTGAACCTGAGATTCTCCTATTCTGCCATCTTGACTGGTCTTCTCTAAGGCTTATTTTTAAGAACACTTTTGGGGTTATATTAAGAGCTCCAAATGATACCAAAAAATTTTTAACAAGGTATAAAATTAGAATACCGATGCTGGTGAAAGTTATTAAATGCAACATGTTATTGAGTATTTATATGGACATGTATAATATGAACAGTTATGTAGAGGGGTTCATTTCATCCTTGAAGCTATCAGATTTTTTTATAGCCTCAACAAATATGTTCACCGCATTTTCAAGCTATCAAAATTAAGAATAAACCATATTGTTATCTCTTGGATCCTCTTTCTGCTATATCCATCAGTATATGCTGCTGCTGCTGCTAAGTCGCTTCAGTCGTGTCTGACTCTATGCGACCGCATAGACGGCAGCCCACCAGGCTCCCCCGTCTCTGGGATTCTCCAGACAAGAACACTGGAGTGGCTTGCCATTTCTTTCTCCAACGCATGAAAGTGAAAAGTGAAAGTGAAGTCACTCAGGCATGTCCAACTCCTAGCGACCCCATGGACTGCAGGCCACCAGGCTCCTCCGTCCATGGGATTTTCAGGCAAGAGTACTGGAGTGGGTTGCCATTGCCTTCTCCACCATCAGTATATACCCAATTGCAAATGAGATTGCATTTCCCTTGATTCCTGAAGTCATCATTTCTTTGGGTTCATTCTTCATTCTGTGGCATAAAATATGTTTTCTGAGACTCTTTTTTTTTTTTTGCTCCCTTTTTGCTTGTTTTCCTGCCTCACTAGGTTCAATTCTTCTTCCTTCTTCATCTTGGCGGTTTTACTCATGTTACATCCTTCTTTGTAATTTTAGTTAGTAACTAGTGGTACCAAAGCATGAATATTATTCTGTCCCTGCTTAAGAAAACACTATTCATAATTTTGTTCAGTCTTTTAGGGAGAAGACTTCAATGAAAGTATGATTATTCTTTTGTCTCAATCTTTCTGGCTTGAATTAGTTTACAGCATGCTATTTGAAACAAATGATCTGAGCAAACTCTGGGAGATAGTGGAGGACAGAAGAGCCTGGCATCCTAAAGTTCATGGGGTTGAAAGAGTCAGACACAACTGACCAACTGAATAACAGCATTTGAAACACATGCTGTGTTTCATGTGTCTCTTATTCAACATGTAGTTTCAAAGAGGAAATGAAAAACCCATGTTAAACCTAACTTTATTTAGTTAAAAAAAAAAACTATATGACAAAAACAGATAAGATTTTTCAAAATATCTCATCCCACTGTCCTTTAAAACGTCTAATTTCTTCCTTGGTTCCCAAGGGTAATATGTTTTCAGCTTACTTCTTGGCCTGGAAAACAAAGTTTCACGAGAAAAAATCCCTTTTTGGCTGGGGATTGTATTATCTACAGGAAGATTGAAGGGGGAAAAGTCTATTTTGTTTTTAAATAACTGTAAACTCTGTCTTCATGGCTTCTTTAACCAAAAAGTATTGATTGGGCCAATCTGGAACTGAGCTAAGAATAGAGCTAACTTCTTTTTCATTTCTACTTTGTACAGTTAAACCAAGTAAAATTAAAACAATGGGATTTATCAAGATGCTTGGCACAAATAAAAAAAACTCTTTTTGACTCTTTTACAATGTGGAAGTTAGTAAATATTTGTTAACAATCATACAACAATTGTCTAAGAAAAATATTTTGAAGAAGAGAATTTTTCTTCCCCTAAAAATTCTTCTCTTTCAAAACCAAAGATGTTGGAGGTGATCCTAGGACGGTGGAGGAATAGGACGGGGAGACCATTTTCTCCCCCACAAATTCATCGAAAGAATATTTGAACACTGAGCAAATTGCACAAAACAAATTCTGAATGCTAGCAGAGGACATCAGGAACCCAGAAAGGCAGCCCCCTGTCTTTGTAAGGAGGTAGGGAAAAAATATAAAAGATAAAAAGAGAGACAAAAGAGGTAGGGACAGAGATCCATCTTGGGAAGGGAGTCTTAAAAGAGGAGAAGTTTCCAAACACCAGGAAACCCTCTCACCAGTGCGTCTGTGGGTAGTTTTGGAATCTCAGAGGACAACATAACCAGGAGGATAAATAAATAAATAAACAAACAAATAAATAAATAAAACCCATAGATTACGTGCCTAACGGCAACTCCCAGTGCTCATATCCACCACCAGCAAGTGGGGGCTGAACAGGGAGGCATGGGCTGCATTGCTTAGGGTAAGGACCAAGCCTGAATGCCCTGAGGGCAATCTGAGGGAACTAACGTGAGATAGCAACCCAAACTGGGGGAGAGCCAGAGAGAGAAAGACAGAGAGAGAGAGAGAGAAACTATCCCACAAAAAGCCCTAACTTAAGGCACTTACAGGTCCACTCACAGAACAAAGGGCTGAGCAAATACCAGAGGAGAGTTAGCAGGCTACAGACCAGTCTATCTCCCGCTGGAGACAGGGAGGCAGGTGGGGGCCAGCCAGAGCCGGAAAGGGGCAATCGCAGCCCCAGAGAGACATCCTTTACCAAACTGCATGCAGGCTCCAAGTTGCTAACCAAGTCTTCCTGGGATCCTGGAGGGTTGACATCCGCCAAGAGAGTTGCAGACAGAGATCAGCCCCAGAAGAGACACATGGAACACCTGCAGCAGGCGTTCCCACTGCCACCCAGGAAACTGTGCGGCTGGGACCAGGGAGGTGATAAGATGCACTCCCCGCCTGGGGAGACTGTGCTTGCCAAGCACATGGTCGCCTGAGCTGCTCAGACCTGGGAAAGGCACAAAACGCAGGCCCAGCCAAGTCTGCACCTTTGTGGACTACCAAAGAACCTGAATCTGAGCGACTTAGACCTGGGAAGTGCACCCAACCCAGGGCCTGCCTCAGACAGTTCCCCGGCAGTGCAACCTAGAGCTTGAGAAGTGTAGACTGGGAAAGCACACACACCGTGAGTGGAGGAAAACCTTGTGTGGCTGAGACACTGTGAGCACTCCCCACACACACCAGTGATATTTGTTTGCAGTGTTCCTCCCTCCCCACAGCACGACTGAACAAGTGAGGTTAAATAAGTGACTGCCTTTGCTCCCTTGTGTCAGGGTGGAAATTAGACACTGAAGAGACCAGCAAATAGGAGAAGCTAAAATAAACAGAGGGAACCACTTTGGAAGTGACAGGTGCAACAGCTTGAAACCCTGTAGTTAGCACCGACTACTTTGGAAGGGGCCTATAGATCTTGAGAAGGATAAGCCAGGTCAAGGAACTACCTAAAACTGAACTGACCCCATACTGCCTGCAACAGCTCCAGAGAAATTCCTAGATATATTTTTACAATTATCATTTTTATTTTTTTAATTTTAAGTCCTCTATTACTCCTTTAATTTTCATTTTTATAACCTACTATTACCTTGCCAAAAGAAGACCCTATTTTAAAGCAAACTTCATAGATATATTTTATAATTTTTTGTGACTTTGTTTTATTTTTTTAATATTGTATTTTTGAGAGTCTGACATCTATTATATATTTTTAATCTTTGATTTTTGGTATTTGTTATCAATTTTATACCTTTAGAAACCCAATCTTCAGTACCTATTTTTGCTTGGGAGTGCAATTACTGGCTTGATTGCTCTCTCCGCCTTTTGACTCTCTTTTTTCTCCACCAGGTTGCCTCTATCTCCTCCCTTCCCCTTCTCTTCTCTACCCAACTCTGTGAATCTCTTTGTGTGTTCTGGCCTGTGGAGAACACTTAGGGAACTGACTACTGGCTGGATCTCTCTCTCTCTCCTTTTGATTCCCCCTTTTCTACTCCTAGTCACCTCTATCTCCATCCTCCCCCTTCTCTTCTCCATGTAACTCTGTGAACCTCTCCGGGTGTCCCTCACTGTGGAGAAGCTTTTCATAATTAACCTAGATGTTTATCAATGGTGCTGTATAGATGGGGAAATCTTGAGGCTACTGTAAGAATAAGACTGAAAACCAGAGGCAGGAGGCTTAAGTCCAAAACGTGAGAACACCAGAATACTCCTGACTCCAGGGGATATTAAATCAATAAGAGCTCATCCAAAAGCCTCCATATCTACACTGAAACCAAGCTCCACCCAAAAGCCAACAAGTTCCAGAACAAGACATACCATGCAAATTCTCCAGCATCGCAGGAACAAACCCTGAGCTTCAATAAACAGGCTGCTCAAAGTCACACCAAACCCATAGACATCTCAAAACTCACTACTGGACACTTCATTGCACTCCAGAAAGAAGAAATCCAACTCCAACCACCAGAACACTGACACAAGCTTCCCTAATCAGGAAACCTTGACAAGCCACCCATCCATCCCCACCTACAGCAAGGAACCTCCACAATAAAGTGGAACTACCAACTGGCAGAATACAGAAAGGCCACCTCAAACACAGCAATCTAAACAAGATGAAAAGGCAGAGAGATATTCAGTAGGTAAAGGAACATGACAAATGCCCACCAAACAAACCAAAGAGGAGAAGATAGGGAATCTATATGAAAAAGAATTTGGAATAATGATAGTAAAAATGATCCAAAATCTTGAAAACAAAATGGAGTTACAGATAAATAGCCTGGAGACAAGGATTGAGAAGATGCAAGAAATATTTAACTAGGACCTAGAAGAAATTCTTTGCGACCCCATGGACTGTTGCATGCCAGGCTTCCCTGTCCATCACGTACTACCTGAGCCTGCTCAAACTCAGGTCCATCGAGTGGGTGATGCCACCCAACCAGCTCACCCTCTGTCATCCGCTTCTCCTCCTGCTTTCAATCCTTCCCAGCATCAGGGACTTTTCCAATGAGTCAGTTCTTCACATCAGGTGGCCAAAGAATTGAAGTTTCAGCTTCAGCATGAGTCCTTCCAATGAATATCCAGGAATAATACCCTTAAGGATTGACTGGTTTGATTTCTTTGCAATCCAAGGGACTCTCCAGGGTATATATGAGTATGAATAAATATTTATTGCACTTATGCTTCGTCTTTTGGAGAAACAGAAGAATACTTATGAATATAACTCAAAAAATGTCAACGTATTCTTTTATATGTACATGTGGGTATGAATAAATGTTTGCTATGCATATGATGCCCTCTCAAGGAGAAACAGAAAAATGCTAACGTATGGAATTTATAAAATCCAAATGTATTCACTCATATGTATATGTGTAGCACAGAAACTGTCCTCAATGCTCTGTGGTGACCTAAATTGGAAGGAAATTTAAAAAAAAGTTTATGTTTATACACACACATGCTTGATATGCTTTGCAGTACAGCAGAAAGTAACACAACCTTGTTAAGCAACTACATGTGTACATAGTGTAGGCTCCATTTACTGGAAGTTCTAGATGAAGCAAAAGTAATCTAAACTAATAGCACTGAGAACAGGGGTTGCATGGGGGAAGGACACTGTGGGGAAGTGTACTAAAGCAATTCTCTAGGATGATGGGGGGAAATGCAGTGAGCATTAGATATATAATCTTGGTGATATTACAGAAATATGTATGCAATGCAAATTCCAAACAGGGTATTACTAAGTGGCTCCATGCAATTGTAAATTTACTAGATAATGTCAAATTGTCCTTCAGAAATTTGCATCACACTATGCTTTCACATCACTGCTGAAACACTCATTTTCCAATTCTTCATCCTCAATTTGGAGGAAAAATTTGGTATTTTTCAAATTTCTCATTGAACTTTGACAATTTACATGGTGAGAAATTGTATTCCATTATTGTTTTGGTTTGCATTTCTTTTATTGCCAGTTAGGTTCCACATTTCTTCCTGATTTTCAGTAATTTTTTTCTGGGTATTTCTCTGTACCCTGGTTTACCTCACGATTCTCTTCTATTGTGTTTTTCATCTTTTCTTATTTTAACTTTGGACTCTGCTTAAATGAGGTAAATGAGTCCTTTGCCAGCTATCGTCCAAATATTTTTCAATTGTCATTTTATAATTCCTTGTTTATTGTGTATCCAGCCATGCAGGAATTTTACTACAAAGAAAGTTATGTAAATTTTCCCTTTTAAGCTTCTGGCAAAGATCATGTAAAATAAGAAATTTAAATAATTGCCCAAAACTCTAGGAAGCTAGAGGGTGTGGTTAAAAGAATCGGGAGGTGGCCAACTCTGTCTGAATTGCTCCCCATCCTCCCCTAGAGGTATCAGGATGGGGCTTTGTGATATCAAGGCTCACCCAGGGCCACCATTGGCTGGGGAAGTGACTTGCTGACCTCATAAAGCATAAGGGTGTGGCCCCCTAGGGAGGGGTATATATAGGGGTGCTCAGGGGCTCTGGAGCAGACCACTGGGAGTCTTCAGAATGACTAAGGTGACTGGGAAGCCACAAGGATCTAGAGCTGTTATGGAACAGCCGACTCTAGATACCCAGGAGGAAAAGATGAAGACCTCCTATCAACTGAGGTCCAAAGGAAGTGTCAAGGTGAGCTGAACCCACCTAAGCTCCTCATGTCTTTCTCTGTTTGACTTATTTAGTATGATCATCTCTAGGTCCATCCATGTTGAAAACAAATATCATTATTTCATTCTTTCTTATGACTAATATTCCATTTTATGCATAATATATCTGTCTTTATCCATTCACCTATCTATGGGCATTTAAGGTTGTTTCCATGTCTTTGCTACTGTACATTGTGCTACTATAAACACTGTTGTGCATATCACTTTTATGATGGGAGTTTTCATCTCACTGGATATATTCTGAGTAGTGAGACTGTTGGATCATATGGTAACTGTATTTTTAGAGTTTTTAAAAAAACTCTATACCGGGGAGGGAGTTGGGAGGGAGTTTCAAAAGGGAGGGGATATATGTATACATATGACTGATTCATGTTGAGGTTTGACAGAAAACAACAAAATTCTGTAAAGCAGTTATCCTTCAATAAAAATCTAAAAATTAATTGTAAGAGAAATGTTTACTGTTTTCAATAGTGGCTGCATCAGTTTCTTGACTTTCATGTGTAGGATGTTGTTAATCTTAGTGCAGTACATGATTGGCTTACATGTGTTTTTTCCAAATCTGTTTTGTTTGTTTTTTTCTTAAATACTCTTAGGAGTGGAGTTGCCAGATCATATGGTCAGTCTCTTGTGTTCTTTACAAGGCACTTTGTAGTGACATTTATAATGGCTCCTACCAAATATACCCCACTAGTACCATAAAGATTCCCCTTTAAAAATGTTTCTCTACAATGTCTTTGTATACTATTTGATACTTTTTCACTACTTAGAGGTGATACCTCATTAGTATAGTTTGTGTATCTCTAATAATACACTGGGCTTCCCAGGTGGCAATGTCGTAAAGAATCCTCCTACAAAGGCAGGAGTCAAAGGAGATGTGATTTGGGAAGATCCCCTGGAGGAGGAAATGACAACTCACTCCAGAATTCTTGCCTGAAAAATTCCATGGACAGAAGAACTTGGTGGGCTATGGTCTCTGGGATCACAAAGAGGTGAACTCGAAAGAGTTCACAGTAATTCACTATAATGAGCATATTTCATGTGCTTTTAAAGAAATGCTGAGAATTGGATTTACCTGTTGATATTTGCTTCCAGATACGGTGTGCTATTTGACATTTTTCATTCACAGGAGACTGCTAGCAATTTTTGAAAAACAGATATCATTTAAAGCCCAGCAGCCTTGGGAATATTAAGTGATTATGTTTTGGTGTTTTTAAAAGCACTTTGAGCTGTATTTAACTGTTGATGTTTTCTTCCTGAGAGTGTCCTGGATTGTCTTTTTCACTTTTATTTATTTATTTTTTTGGATGAGTGACTCCTGTCATGTTCAAGGGTAGGTGTCATGTCGAGTCCAGCAATAGGACCTTGTGAATATCAGATGTCCATCAGTGATAATTTTAAGGCTGCTGATACAGAGAAAACCCTCCTTGCTGCAAGGCTTTATTGTTCGCTCCTCTTTTAGGATGGCCTGTTCTGCCTAAGAGTTTTTATCAGGTCTGGAAGTACATTTGAGTAGAACGAGCCAGAGGATGCCACCAAACCTAGTGTCTCCTCACTCTTGGATCTCTGAAGTAAATGTTCTTATTCTCTTTAAGTTGAAGTCAAGGATGAGTAGGTTTTACGTGTACAGATTCTTGTTCTGAGACACTGAGACTGCTCTATGTATTCGGCTGTGCTTGCTTTTCCCTACATATTATTGGAAATTGTTTCGTCTACCACTCTCACTGCAATAGATTTACATGGATTTTGTATTTCATATGTATCTGTGGGAAGAAATTAATACCAAGTTCCAGATGTATCCCTTCCATCCACCAAGGTGCTCAGCCACCCATAAGTTTCTTGCCAGGTTGGATGTCCACCTCACATTTGTGTGGGTGCTCGCTGCAGTGGATTTTTGTATCCCAAAACTCCATTATGTCCCATGATGTTTCTTGAATTGCTCCTTCACTCAGTGTGATGGTCTCTGGATTTATCTCTATTGCTGAAGATGGCCTACTTTCACTTTCAATCCTTGATTCAAAATTCGTTCCAGACCTATATCACACTTCTTTATCCATTCCTCTGTCCAGGTACACGATATGAACTTTCATCTTTTTGATGTTCTGAATGGTGTGGCTGAATCCATTTTGGGGTGGATGGTGTTCGAAATCTGTTCATGTCTGAAATACTCCAGGAGAGGATCTGATTTATCATACTGTCTCTACCTCTTTATTTATTTTTCTCTCATGGGAGTGCACTTTTCTAGTCATGGTCATAGTGGCTCTTACCATGTCCATCCCACCAGTACCCTAAAGCATCCACTGTACTAATGCTACTCTACCATTGATGCCATGTCCAGCATTTGACAGTGGCCTGTTTCCATGCTCAGGCAGAGGTGATAATGTCCTCACAGCTTAGATGTTTGTATCTCTTAGAATTCACCCTATGTGCCCATTGTCATATGCTTCTATAAAAAACATGGAATTGTGTTTACCTGTTCATATCCTCTTCCTGTTAGCTTCTCCTGTGTTTACTGTATTAATTTTCCCCTCTGTGAGCCCTGGAAATTTGTTAAGGGTGGGTATCAATTGGAGCTCAGCACCCTTGTGAATAGTGTGGCCATCAGCAAGCATTTTAAGGTTGCTGTTAGAGAAAATGTCCACAAGGCGGCAGCATTTTTCATTCCCTCCTCTTGTTCCTATGGTAACAGCAGCCTCGGAGGTTATTCCAGGCCTGGTTGTAAATAAGAGTAGAATGAGGCACAAGATGACACCAAAAGTTTTTGTCTCTTTAGCCTTTGAGGTTTGTCTTTAAGCCTAACTTTATTTCTTATTTAAGACTCTTCACACCATTGTAGTCATTGCAGGGAAACATTTTCTCCTTCCTTTCCACGGATGCCTGGAGGTATTCAACTGTCGTTATTATCATAGCTATCTTTTAGGATCTGTTGAAGACATGTCTCTTGATACAGGAGGTCCATGTGGATTATGAATTGCATAGGTATTTGTGGGTACAACTTTATTCCAGTCTTCACCTTTCGGCCTCTCACCCACTGATACCCTTTGCTAACTGTTACCAGGAACCTAAGTCCACCTCACTTTTGTTTGGGTACTCATCTCCATCAATATGTTTTTTAATCCCCTCTGGAAGGTATATGTTGTGATTTGTCTTTAATCTGCCCTTCTTTATTTACTGTGATTCACTCTAGATTTCTGCCTATCCCTGAAAATGGCATTTTTTGCATTTTCATAATGTCAGAGTCATATTTCATTGTGGCTCTATGTCCAATTTCTTTCTCTTTTCATTTGCAGCCAACGATTCTCTTTCCTTTCATCTCTTGGGCATTGTGAATGCTGCTGAAGTGCATTTTTGTGGGAGGGGGGGTGTGGGCATGTTTTCCATGATCTGTTGGTTTCTCAAATGCTCTGGGATTGGAACCGCCGCATGATATCATGTGTCCCATTTTGTGATTCCAGGGCATTTTGACAGTCTTGCCCATGAATGTTCTGGTCGCTTATCTACCACCAGGGGCATATAAGGGATGCTTTACTAATATTGCTCTACTCTTTCTTGTCTATAGAGTTTTGGATAATGGCCTGTTTGGTTTCTCACTAGAGCTATTGCATTGCAGTTTAATTTTTCGTATCACTGATTATGAAGCAAATGAGGCACATTTCCAGAGGCTTCTTTCTAAGCATTGACTGGCATTTACCTGTTGAAATTTCCTTCCTTATCGTGTGGTGTGTTCTTGTTTTTATTTCGGTGTGCTACCCCTGGCCATTTTGTAAGGGTAGGTGTCATTTAGAGCCTGGTCGCCTTGTGAATAATCAGTGTCTATCAGCCTCAGGTTTATGGTTGCTGCTCCCGAAAGTGGCCACCAGGCGGCAGCATTTCTTTAGGTTCTCCTCTTGTTACTACAGTAACTGCATCTTTAGAGGTATGAGCAATTTCTGCTTGTAAATGAGAGTAGAATGAACTAGAGGAAGCTCTGCCCCCGACCCCGAAATCTTGTGTTTCCTTCATTCTCGGTTTTCTTGTAGTTCATATTTCTTGTTTAATGAAGCTGATGTACAGAGTTGCCTTTGTTGTGGCTGTACCAATTCTTGCTCCCTTACACCAATACATAGAGGCATTCAGCAGTGTTTATTTCCTCCGACCTGCTCTCAGAAAGTGTGTAGTATATCACTCTTGCTAAGTCGGTCCCTGTGGATTATGTATGTGACAGGTATTTGTGGGAATCCATGAATTTCAGCCTACCAATGTAAGCCTTCCTCTCACCCATTGCCTTTGCTAAGCATCAGGGTGTTCCCAGCACTGATGGGAACCCACTTAACCTCAGTTGGTGTACTCACTGGCAGCAATATTGTCTGTCCAGTTTGAAAGGTAAATGCTATGGCACAGCTCTCATCTGCCCTTCTTCACTGAATCTGATTATCACCACACTTATCTGTACCTCTGACAATGACATTATTTCCTTGTTTCAATGCTAAGTCATATTCCATCATGAACCCGGATTCCATTCCTTGATCCATTCATCTCTTCCTCACTGTGTACTTTCTTTACATTCATCTCTGGGCACTGGGAATGCTGCTGCAGTGCATGCTCTCTTGCCTGTGGTTTTCAAAATCTGTGTATTTCTGAAGTATCCTAGGAGTGAAAAGGCCTAGTCATACTGTCTCTTTTGTTTCTGTAAAGTCACATGGACAGTGATTTTTATACTGGCTCTTCCCATTGATATGCCTCACTAGTATAAAAGGATCCCCCTCACTAATGTTAATCTACCATTTCTGGTCTGTACCATTTTCCATGGTGGCCTTTTCCAGTGCTCAGAGTTGATGTCTCGTGGCAGTTTAGATTTTGTATCTCTGATAAGAAACACTATTTAGTACTATTCATGGGCTTTTTACACTATTCATAGGGGTTTTGGTTTTTGAAAGCACTTTGAGTTGTATTTTCCTGGTTATGTTTACTTCCAGAGTGTGTCTCGGTTTTGTTTTGGTTTTTGTTTGTTTCTAATATTATTATTATTATGTTTGATGTGTGACCCCTGACATGTTGAAGGGTAGATGTCATGTTGAGTCCAGCGGCCTTGTGAATATCAGATGGACATCAGCAATAGTTTGAAGGCTGCAATTACAGAGAAAAGCCTCCATGCTGCAAGGATTTTTTAAATTCCCTCCTCTTTTAGGATGGCTACTGTTGTCTTAGTGTTTTTGTCATGCTTGGTTGTATATTAGAGTAGAATTAGCCAGAGAAGCCACCAAACCTGGTATCTCCTCACGCTCCTTAGCTCAGCCCACCTTAGCTTAACTCCCCTTAGCTTAGCTCCCCTTAGCTCAGCTCTCCTTAACTTGGCTCTCCTTAGTTTAGCTCTCCTAAGCTCAACCCTCCTAGCTGTCCTTAGTGGAGCCCTCCTTAGGATAGCTATCACTAGCTCTGCTCTCCATAACTTTCCTTAGCCCAGCTCTCCTTAGCTCAGCCCTCCTTGGTATAGCTATGATAAGCTCGACTCTCCTTAGGTTAGATTTCCTTAACACCACTCTCCTCTCATTAGCTTAGCTCTCCTTACCTCAGTTCTCCATAGTTCAACTCTCCTTAGCACAGCCCTCCTTAGGATAGCTATCATTAGCCCAGCTCTCCTTCAGTCAGTCAGTTCAGTCGCTCAGTCTTGTCTGACTCTTTGCAACCCCGTGGACTGCAGCACACTTGGCCTCTCTGTCCATCACCTCCACCAACTCCTGGAGTTTACTCAAACTCGTGTTCAAGTTGGTGATGCCATCCAACCATCTCATTCTCTGTTGTCCCCTTCTCCCCCTGCTTTCAATCTTTCCCAGCATCAGGCTCTTTTCGAATGAGTCAATTCTTCACATCAGGTGGCTAAAATATTGGAATTTCAGCTTCACCATCAGTCCTTCCAATGAATATTCAGAACTGATTTCCTTTAGGATGGACTGGTTGGATCTCCTTGCAGTCCAAGGGATTCTCAAGTCTTCTCCAATACCACAGTTCAAAGGCATCAGTTCTTCAGTACTCAGCTTTCTTTGTAGTCCAACTCATACATCCATACATGACTACTGGAAAAACCATAGCTTTGACTACATGGATCTTTGTTGGCAAAGTGATGTCTCTGCTTTTTAATTTGCTGTCTACGTTGGTCATGATGTTTCTTCCAAGGAGTAATCATTTTTTCATTTCATGGATTTAGTCACCATCTGCAGTGATTTTGGAGCCCTAAAAATAAAATCTGTCACTGTTTCCACTGTTTCCCCATCTATTTGCCATGAAGTGATGGGACCAGATGCCATGATCTTAGTTTTCTGAATGTTGAGTCTTAAGCCAACATTTTCATGCTCCTCTTTCACTTTCATCAAGAGGCTCTTTAGTTCTTCTTCACTTTCTGCATAAGGGTGATGTCACCTGCATATCTGAGATTATGGATATTTCTCCCAGCAATCTTGATTCCAGCTTGTGCTTCATTCAGGCCAGCGTTTCTCATGAGGTACTCTGCATATGAGTTAAATAAGCAGGGTGACAATATACAGCCTCCTTTCCCTATTTGGAACCAGTCTGTTCCATGTCCAGTTTTAACTGTTGCTTCCTGACCTGCATATAGATTTCTCAAGAGGAAGGTCATGTGGTCTGGTATTCCCATCTCTTGAAGAATTTCCCAAAGTTTGTTGTGATCCACTTAAAGTCTTTGGCACAGTCAGTAAAGCAGAATTAGATGTTTTTCTGGAACTCCCTTGCTTTTTGATGATCAAACAGATGTTCCAATTTGACCTCTGGTTCCTCTGCCTTTTCTAAATCCAGACTGAACATCTGGAAGTTCATGGTTCACATACTGTTGAAGCCTGGCTTGGAGAATTTTGAGCACTGTTTTACTAGTGTGTGAGATGGGTGCAATTGTGCAGTAGTTTGAGCATTTCTTGACATTGCCTTTCTTAGGAATTGGAATGAAAACTGAACTTTGCCAGTCCTGTGGCCACTGCTGAGTTTTCCAAATTTGCTGGCATATTGAGAGCAGCACTTTCACAGCAACATCTTTTAGGATTTGAAATAGCTCAGCTGAAAGATCCCCAATCTTTATCATCTGAGGACCCCAGTTCCTCCAGCCCTTGTGACCCAGATCTCCTCAAGTCAAGTGACTTATCCCTTAGACATAGATCCCATGTTATGCCCAGATTTTTCTGAGTCCCCAGACAGAGATTTTCAAAACCCTTCTTGGAGAAGTATTCCCTCTCCTGCACTGGAACAGAGCCCTGTTTTCAGCCTGACCCCAGTCTAGAAGTTACAGCCTTCCAGGTCTCCTCAAGACTCCCTCCGTCACCCACAGACACATCCCTCCCAGTGCCTTTCCTCAGAGCGGCCAAACTGTCGGAGAACAAAAGAAACCAAATCTAATTCACATTAGGCTGGTCTGTCATAGCTGGTCAGGATCCGTCCTTCCCACCAATACCCTCACCCTGACTTTCCCCTCACCTTCCTGCCCTGGACACTCCACCCAAGGAAGACAGACAAGGCTCTGGACAGTGGTCTGGGCTTTCTCAGCATCTTCTTCTTCCACAGGCACCTTGACCTTGTTGCAGTCCCATGACCATGAGCAGGTCTCCAGAGGAGAGTACTGGGGGAGATGCTGGGAGAACAGAGTGGAAGCCCACAGTGAGAGGCAGAGGCAGCAAAGTCCACCTCTACACCAGCTCTACAGGAAGAATATGGAGCTGGTCCCTGAAGGACCACAGACTGCTTGCTTGGACAGTTGAGTGAACTTCTCTGTGAACGTACACAGAATGGGAATGCCTGGTCCTGTCTGAGATGGTGGGGTGGAGTGGGACAAACCAGGATACTAGCATTACCAACTGCTCTGTGTCCAGGGAGAGTTAGGAAAATGCTCAGTGTTTGCTCAGTTAAGCAGGACACAGTCAGGAAGAGAAGTCTTCATCCCTGTCTCACAGAGACCATCCATTAGGTTCAGGCTACTCCCTGCACAAAAGGTGGAGCAGAAGGCCCAGCTCTAAGGTCTGACTTATATCAGTAAACAACCGATGAAATCTATTATTTTCCTTAGGCCAAAGATGCTTTCAAAGACATTTCCATATACTTCTCCAAGGAAGAATGGGCAGAGATGGCAGAATGGGGAAAAATCTGATATAGGAATGTGAAAAGAAACTACGAAGCACTGCTTGCTATAGGTAACAGGAAGTGCTGGGTGCCTGTGAGCCTGGGAACATGAAACAGGTCTTCACCCTCAGTGTTCACTTGGCCCGCTCTTAGGTGTCTTCGTCTGCTCACAGTTCCCTTTTGTGTGGAGACTAACCTGGAGGAAATGTTTATAGTTCTGTACCAAAGGGAGGTTGACCCTGCAGTGCAGAGCAAACATCTTGCCTTGTCCTACATGTCCCAGCCCATCTACTGATTTCCCTGACTTTGTGACACTTCCCATTGCTTCTGTGTTCTGTGCCTCCTGCAGTGCAGAGCAAACTTCTTGCCTTGTCCTACATGTCCCAGCCCATCTACCAATTTCCCTGACTTGGTGACACTTCCCATTGCTTCTGTGTTCTGTGCCTCCTTCTTAGTACAAGTATTTTGCTTCTTTCTAGGTCTCTGAGCCCCTCAACCAGCTTTCATGCATCACCGTAGGCAGGTCATCAAACCCCAGGCAAATGACACTGAGGATTCTGATGAAGAATGGACACCAAGGCAGCAAGGTGAGGGGCCAGGATGATTTAGAAGTGTCTTCCTGAAACAAGCCTGGGCTTAGGTCTCAACTGCATCTCAGACATTAGCAAAGAAAACATAATTTCCAGCATTCTGAAGTAGTTGTGGCTGAATATTGACATCAGCCTGAATGAAGGTGAAAGTATAGGTTTTCCAGTGTAATTCTCAAAAGTTTTATGTTTAAAATTTATCATTCTTTTTAAAAAGAATTATTTTTGCTAAACATTGTTAATGAAAGGCAATTAAAGAAATCTTAGACTATAAATTCACCAAAGAGATTCATAATACTAATCTCATAATAATTCAATTATTGGATTAAATCTCTTAGAAGAGGAAATTATTAATATATTATGATAAGATACATTATTTATGTATGTATATAAAATAACACCACATGATCTCCTTACCCTAAGGTGAAACTAATTCTTTATTTTGATTCTGGGAAAGGACTTGAGAGAACTATTTATTCTCCCTGATCTTTCCCACATTTCACTGACAAGAGACAGCATCAGGTAAATAAAAATGAAGTACACTCATTATAAAATAGAAGTGAGCAGCTCTCTTTCTCTTCTGCTGCTCAAAGAGTTTAGAAGAGGTAATCTGCCTAGACTGATGAAAACAATTTAGATCGTTCTATGATTCTCCATCTATGGATTTCTGTTCTCCCAGATTTTTAAAAATTATTTATTTAATTTTGGATGCATTGGGTCTTCGTTGCTGTGCACGGGGTTTCTCTGGTTGCAGTGACTGGCTTCTCATTGCAGAGCACATGCGGGCTCAGTAGTTTGTGACACACAGGCTTAGTTGTCCCACAAAAAGTGGAATCTTCCTGGGCCAGCGATCGAACCTGTGTCCTCTGCATCAGCAGGCAGATTCTCATTCACTGTGCCACCAGGGAAATCCATCTGTTCCCTTAGGTTATTAAAACTAGTGTAAGAGACATCAAAACCATAGGTTTTGACATGAAGAGAGATACTTCATAGGGAATACATACCCCATGGTTCACCATAGCTCTACAGAACTTCACTGACCTTCTTAACAATTTCTGAGTGTAGGGTTCACTATTGCTAACTATGTACACATTGCTCTACAACAAATCTGTAGAAAATTTTCATCTTGCATGATTGAAGCCCTATACCCATTGAGCAACAATTCTCCAATTCTTCCTCCTCACAGACCTTGGCAACCAGAATTATATTTTCTGTTTCCATGGATTTGATTACTGTAGATACCTCATAAAAGTGGAATCATGCAATATTTGTCATTTTTGATGGGTTCATTTCACTTAGCATAATATCATCAAGGCCCATCCTTGATGTAGCATATGACAAAATTCTTTTTAGGGCTTCAAAACATTCCATTTGTGTGCATGTGTATATAATATATATAAGGTATATATAATCTTTATCTGTTTATCCACCAATGAACATTTAGACTGCTTTCACATCTTGCCAATTGGGAATAATGCTGCAATGACCATAGATGTGCACACTATTTATTCAAGATCTCGCTTTCAAATTTATGGAAATATACTCTAGAGTTGGATTGCTAGATCATACAGCAGTTCCAATTTTCTGAGGAAACTCCATACTGTTTTCTATAAAGGTTGAAACATTTTACATTTCCAACAAAAGTGTATAAGGGTTCCAATTTCTCCATATCCTTACCAACCTTGCTATTGTCTTTTTGTTCATATTGGCCATCACAGAAGGTATGAGATAATTTATGGTGTGGTTTAAATTTGTATTTCCCTATTGATTAGTAATATTGATCATCTTTTCATATGTTTGTTGGCCATTTGTGTATCTTCTTTGGAGAAATGTCTGTTCAGTTCCTTCTCCCACTGGGTTAGTCAGCTCAGGCTGCCATAACAAAACAGACTGCATGGCTTAAACCACAGAATTTGTTTTCTTCCAATGCTGGAGCATGGAAGTTTGATATCAGGGTGCCATCGTGGTCAATCTGGTTCTTTTCCTGGCTTATAGGTAGCCTTCATATTGGTGTATGCTTATCAACCCCTTATCAGATACATATTGTACAAATATTTTCTGCAGTCCTGTAGGTGGTCTGTTCACTCCTTTCCTTTGTTTCACTCTGTTCCTCTTGTTACACTGTGTCTTTTGCTGCACAGAGGTTTTAAGGTTAATAAAGTTTCATTTGTCTATTTTTACTTTGTTACTACTTGTGCACTTGGTATCAGATCTAAGAAATCATTGCTGATTCAGTGTCGTGAAGCTTCACCTTTATTTTCTTCTAAGAGTCTTATCAAGTCTTACATTTAGGTCTTTAATCCAGTCTGAATTGATTTTTCTTCATGATGTAAAATCTTCATTATTTTGCATATGGAGAGTTTGTTTCCCCAGGACCATTCATTACAGGGATTAAACTTTCCCTGATGTCTTGACACCTTTGATGAAGATCATTAGACCATGTATCCAAGAGTTGACTTCTGGCTGTCTATTCTGTTCCACAGATTGGTATGTCTGTCTTTATGCCAGTGGGCTTCCTCAGTGGCTCAGCAGGTGAAGAATCTGCCTTCAATGCAGGAGACACAGGAGATGTGGGTTCAATCCATGAGTTAAGAAGATCCCCTGGAGAAGGAAATGGCAACCCCCTCCAGTATTCTTGCCTGAGAAATCCCCTGGACAGAGGAGCCTGGTGGGCTACAGTCCAAAAGGTTGCAAGGAGTCAACACGAATGAGTGACTAAGCATGCACTTTATGCTGAAACTACACTCTTTTGGTTACTGTACCTTTGTAATATGCTCTGAAATCAGAGGCCTCCAGCTTTGCTGTTCTTTCTAAGTTCGTTTTGCCTATTTGGGGTTCTCTGAGATTCCGTACTAACTGTAGGATGGATTTTCTATATCTGAAAAAAATTCCATTTGGATTTTAATAGGAACTGCATTGAGGCTTTAAATTGCTTTGGGTAGTATGAACAGCTTAATAACATTGTCTCCGAATCCATAAACATGAGACACCTTTCCATTTACTTGTGTCAGATTCCTTTCAGTAATACTTTGTAGTTTTCAATGTATAAGTCTTTTATCTCCAGAAGGTCACTCCCAATTATTTCATTCTTTTTGATACTATTATAAATAAGGTTATCAGGGTTTCTCTGGTGGTCCAGTGGCTCAGACTCCACAGTCCCCTTGCAGAGAACTTGGGTTTAATCCCTGGTCTGGGAACTAGATCCCACATGCTGCAAGAAAGACCTGGCACAAATAAATCAACAAAAATAATTTTTTAAAAAATTTAAACTCAGCTCCTGACTATAGCTTTAAAAAATAAAAAAATAAATAGAATTATTTTCTTATTTTCCTTTTTGGAATGGTCATTGTTCATGCATGGAAAGATATCTGCATGTTGATTTTGTATTGTGCAACTTTCTGTGCAGGTTTTTTTTTTATGTGTGTGGAATTGTAAAGATTTTCTGCACATAAAAGCATGCCCTCTGTGAACAGACATAATTTTACTTCTTTCTTTCCAAATGGATGCCTTTGGTTTCCTTTTCTAATCTAATGCCCTGGCTAGGACTTCTAATATTATGTTGAATAGAAGTGTTGAGAATGGGCATCCTTGCCTTTTTTTTTCTTGATCTTAGAAGTTTTCAGCTTTTCACTGATGACTATGATGTTAGAGATAGACTTTTCATATATGATCTTTATTATATTGCAGTCATTTCCTTCTGTTTCTACTTTGTTGAGTATTTTTGTCATGAAAGGCTAGTAAATTTGTTAGATACTTTATGGACATAAGATGAAGCACAGATGAAGTTTCATATTTTTTTCTTTTTAATTTTGAGAAAATTATGTAATGCTCCCATTGGAAGCATAGGAGTCGATGATACAGAAATCACTTTCCATTCCTCCTTTGGTAATCCTTGTCCTTGTCACTCTCTGGCTCAGAATCCTGTGTCCTTAATTAGAATGTCCAGCCAAAACACTGATTCTCATCATTTTTAAGGTAAACGTTCTTGGATGGCCTTTAGAGTGGAGCACAGCAAACACCAGAAGGTGAGTATTTCCCAAATCCTGTTGACAAAAATCCTCCTCATGGATCCAGTCACAGATGAGAATAAGAGAAAACACAGAGATCCTGGAGACTGCTGCCTTCCTGTCCTGAATCTTTAGCACAATATCTGATATCATCACCATCTTTATAGTTAGTAAGAACAGCAATGATAGTAGGCTGTTCTATTGTTACATTATTTTCACAATATTTCAGACTTTAAGTATTTTATGTGAATAAACTTACTTAAAAATTAAAACAATCCTACAGTACCTCTAAGTAGATATATAGCTATCACCATTATAGATCAAGAAATTGAGGCAAAAAAAATGTTTAATTATGTATCACTGGTAGTGCAATCTAATCCAAAGCACCTTCTCCTAACTGGTTGAAACTTCCACAGTTCTATAAAGTTTATTCATATATCTTATTTATATATCTTTATATCATTCATCTGAGAGATGTTTTCAACCTCAGTTCTTTTGTGCTGTGCTAGTGAGGGATATGCTAAGACATCTGACTAAGGGAAGCTTAAGGATGTGTTGGGCAGTTTGTAAAGTGGACAGTCCAAGATGAAGAAGCTTAAGGACATGCTGGACAGTTTGTAGAGTGGATGGTCCAAGATAAAGAAGGTGACATGATCCCTACCTCACAGCCTCCCACTCCAATAAGAGGAAGCAACTCGCAGCCCTGACAAGCCTCAGGTTTATGACTAAAAACAACAAATAAGAAAATAACTGAAGGACTTCACATAGGTTACCTGCTTTTGAGTAGAAACTCATCTGGACATGATTTCAAATGCTCATTCTTGTAGGAGGAAGTAACAAGTCCTTCCTCTGAGCTCTGATTAGACAACTCTCCTGTTTGGAATCATTTGTTTAGCCTGCCCCTGTGTTGTGAGCTTTGAGAGCCTAGCCCATACCCGTTAATTCTCAGAAGTCCAGGTCCAGCTCAAAGTCCCTGACGGCCCCCTAAATGTTTTGTGAATGAGTGACTCCACATTTAAACATTCATCTAGGAATAAGAAGGTCAAGGAATGCTGAAGATAGTATTTAGTACAGTTTTAGTATATATTTATATATTCATTTAATTAACTATTAAATTCTATTATTTAATTATTAAATTAATTATATAAATTATAATGGTTGATTATTACAATTAACAATTAATTAATATTAACTTTAAAATAATGTGACTATAATTAAAAATAATTAATTATATGCTATAATATATAATATACTTAATTATAAGTATACCTAATTAATATTAATTAATAATTAATATAATCAATTATTATAATTAATAACCACTAATTATTAAATTATATTGTTAATTACATTTATTAATATATAATATATCATATATGTTTATATTTTATTATATATTTATATTTAGTATGTATTCAAATATAGAGGCAGTTGAGGGGATATATTGATGGGAAGGACGTAGGCTCAAATTCATACTGTATTAAATAGCTCACACAACAATTTGTTGAATGTTATTACATTTCATGTTCACTATAACATTAAGAATTAAAATATATACCAATTTATGGATCAGAAAACTGAGGAGAACCAACTAGTCATAAAGCCTTGTTCAAGCAGATTTGATGTGGCCAGCTACTTTAATTCCGAACATTGTCTCTAAGAGGACATGGCAACCTGCAACTTTCAGCTCATTTTCTTTACTGTCTAAATGAGTTTCTGCCGATTGTCTTTTCTCAATCTCACTGCTTTGTCACCTTATTTTCCAGATGTGTTTTGTCCCCTCTGTAATTATCCATAGTTCCTGTTCCATCAAAGCTCCAATAATTAATAGAAAATCCACCAGATTTCTCTATAAACCCTTACCTCCAGCTATTCTCCCTGCCTTGCTCTCACTTTTATGCAGAAAGTTGAAGGGAAAGAACCTTAAGACATGAATTCTAGTTTTGATTCACTACCCACTTAGGTCCTTGTTTTACACTCCAGTGTTCAGACCACACCCTCCACCAGCTATTTCCAAGAATTTTCAAAGTATTAACTAAAGTCATGCATGTGAAAACACTTCATACAGTCCTAAAGAACTAAAGAAATGCATGTTGTCTTTTACTCACACAGAAGGCAATGTCCAGAGGACCATTAGGTAAGGTTTCTAGTTTGAAAGAGTTGCCAGGAGCAGCAAAATTGCTGAAGACAAGTGGCTCCAAGCAGGCTCAGAAACCAGTACCCCCTCCCAGAGAAGCAAGGACCCCTGGACAGCACCCCAGACAAAAAGTCGGTAAGAGAAAATTTGGGGAGTTCCTCTAATTACTTCCTCTAATCCCTGTAGAAAAGCTAAGTATGGCCTAGGTGTGTGGCATGGACTTTGGGTAGGCATGGCTTTAAGCTGGACTGATCTGAGACATGAAGTTAGCACTGGGGCCATGGGAAAATCTTATACATTTTCTGCGGTCCTGACTGCTAATCTGTAAAATGAAGATAAGGATACATAACTCATACAGTGTTTGAAAGCATTATATTAAATGCAAAAGTGCTGACCCCTACAAGTAGTTCAATAAATCCAGTTGTGATAATAAGGACCACACTGTGTTAGTGTTTATGCCCAGACCTCTGCTTAATCCCTCACGTGTCATGTGCCCTAAACGTTTATTTTCTGAGTAGATGTTTCAGTGAACTATTTTCTAAGTAAGAAGGTTGGGGAATTAAACCTACTAACAGGCAGTGCAGGAAGCTAACACTGAACTGGGCAGCTGTGGTCAGTGTGGAGCCTCAGTCTCCTGAACCAGTAGTTAAAGACAGAACAAACAAAGTATAAAGAAGGGACTTCCTAGTGGTTAAGTGGTTAAGACTCCATGCTTCCACTGCAGGAGGTGTGGGTTCCATCCCTGGTCAGGAAACTAAGATCCCACAAGCCATGCAGTGTGGCCAATAGATAAATAGTGTAAAACTAAAACATAAATATACAAAAGTAAAAGTTTGAAAAATAAATGTGAAAAAAGTTTTAACAAAGTGTATAGATGGACAAGTATGTCATCTCACACTTTCTGATAAAACAAGTACTAACTCTCCAGACCCCACCACCCTTGCTTTGCTTCTGTTCTCCATTGTAGAACTCAGAAGAAAGGAGACTGGAGTAAAGAGGTACAGTCTACAAAAAAGGGCCATGTGTACCAAGAGGTCAGCGAGCCCCAGGATGACAACTACCTCTGTGAATGACTCTGGTGGCCCACTCACAGAGAAGGGGTTATGAGGGCTTGGTACAATAACCTCATCTCACCAATCATCCCCTTCTTCTATGATTTCAGGTACAGGAACGAGGCCAAATGCTGTGAGTACCCCAGGTCGTTCAGAAGGTCTTTACGACCAGCAACATCTCATACATATACTGGGTGTAATGTCATACATACAGTCATTGTGATATCATCAATACAGTGAGTGTGATGACAAAGATACAGTGGATGCGATGTTATATAGAGTGAGTATAATGTCATGAATAGAGTGGATGCCATGTCATAATTATTGTGGTTTGATGCCATAAAAACTGGATGTGATGCTTGTAAAGTTCATATACTTTAATATATATGCAGAGTGTGATGTCACATATACAGAGGGTGTGATATTATTAATAGAGTGGGTGTGATGACACAGATACAGTGGATATGATGTCATATACAGTGGGTGTGATGTCATGATACAGTGGCTGTGATGTCATAAATACTGAGGAATGATGCCATAAAGTGTGGATGTGATGTATTTTATAGTGCATATGATGTCATACATACACAGTTGATGTCTTACATACTTGGTGTGATGTCATCAATACAGTGGGTGTGATGAGACAGATACAGTGGAGGCAATGTCAGATATAGTGGGTAAGATGTGAGATATAGTGGTTTTGATATCATAGACTGGTGTGATATCATAAATAGAGAATGTGATGTCATATGTAGTGCATATGATGTCATACATATAATGGCTGTGATGTCATACATACACTGGGTTTGATAAAATTGATACATTGGGTGTGATGACACAGATACAGTGGGTGTGATGTCAGACATAGTGGCTGTGATGTTACACAATGGTTGTGTTGTCATAACGCTGTGTGTGATGCCATATAAAGTGGATATGTCATAAACATAGAGTGTGTGATGTCATAGATACAGTCATTGTGTGATGTCACACATATAGTGAATGTGATATACACAGTAGATGATATGTCATATATAGTGCGTGTGATGTCATGAATACAGTGCATGTGATGTCATAAATACTAAGGATTGTTGTCATAAAGTGTGGATATGATGTCATGTATAGTACATATGATGGCATACATATGCCAACTGTGATGTCTTACATAGTTGGTGTGATGTCTTCGACACAGTAGGTGTGATGACATATACAGTGGATGTGATGGCAGATATAATGGGTTTCAAGTCAGATATAGAGCTTGTGTTGTCATACACACAGTGTGTGTGACATCATATATAGTGGATATGATGTCATAAACATAGTGGGTGTCATGACATACAAACAAGGGTATGATGTCATCAAGAGTGGATGTGATGTCATATACAGTGCCTATGGTGTCATACATGCAGTGGGTGTGATTTTATACATACATAGGGTGTGATATCATCAATCAAGTGGGTGTGATTACACAGATACAGTGGGTATGATGGCAGATACAGTGGTTGTGTTGTCATTCATACACCATGTGAGATGTCATATATACTGAATATAATGTCATAAACATAGTAGTTGTCCTGTCATAGATACAGTGGCTGTGATGTCACAAGTATAGTGTATGTGATGTCATAAACAGCGGATGTGATGTCAAATACAGTGGGTGTGATGTCATATAGAATTCATATGATGTCATACATATAGTAGGTTTGATGTCACACATATTGTAGGTGTGGTATAATCAATACACTGTAAGTAATGACACAGCTACAGTGGATGCGATGTCAGATATACTGGGTGTGATGACATGAATACAGTGGGTGTGATATCATAGAGTGGTGTGATATCATAAAGAGTGGATGTGATGTCATATGTAGTTCATATGATGTCATACATATTGTGGCTGTGATACCATACATACAATGGGGATTATATGATCGATAATCTGGGTGTGATGACACAGATACAGTGGATGTGCTGTCAGATATAATGGGTGTGATGTGAGATATAGTAGCTTTGATGTCATGAATAGAGTGTTGTGATGTCATAAAGTGTGGATGTGATGTCGTATATAGTGCATATTGTGCCATACATATAGTATGTGTGATGTCATACATACAGTGTGTGTTATATCATCGATACAGTGGGTGTGATCACACAGATAAAGGTATGGAGGGTGTGATGTCAGATATAGTGGTTGTATTGTCTTAACACAGTGTGTTTGATGTCAAATATAGTGGCTGTGATATCACAGTGTGTGATATCACAAACATAGTGGGTGTGATGTTACAGATATAGTGGCTGTGATGTCACAGGTATAGGGGGTGAGATGTCATAAACCGTGGATGTGATGTCATATATAGGAGATCTGATGTCATGAATACAGTGGTTGTGATGTCATAAATACTGAGGATTGATGTCATAAAGTGTGAATGTGATGTCATGTAGAGTGTGTATGATGTCATACATATGCCAAGTGTGATGACTTACATACTTGTTGTGATGTCATTGATACAGTGGGTGTGATGACACAGATACAGTGGCTGTGATGTCAAATATAGTGGGTGAGATGTCAGGTATAGCCGTTGTGTTGTCATGAAAGCAGTATGTGTGATATCATATATATAGGATATGATGTCATAAATATACTGGGTGTGATGTCATACATATAGGGGTGTGATGTCATAAAGAGTTCATGTGATGTCATACACACTGAATATGATGTCATACAAACAGTGTGTGTGATGTCATACAGAGAGTGGGATAATTGATACACTGGGTTTGATGACATAGATACAGTGGATGTAGTGTCAGATATAGTGGGTGAGATGGCAGATATAACATTTGTGTTGTCCTGTGTGTAATGTCATATATAGTGTGTGTGATGTCATGAATACAGTGGATGTAATGTGATTACTACAATGGTGTGAAGTCATAAAGAGTGGATGTGACGTTATGTATAGTGCATAAGATGTCATACATAAAGTGGGTGTGATGTCATACATACAGTTGGTCTGAGATCATCAACAGAGTGGTTGTGATGACACAGATACAGTGGATGCAATGTCAGATATAGTGGGAGTGATGTCATGAATACAGTGCATGTGATGTCATCAATAATGTGGTTTGATGTCATAAAATGTGGATGTGATGCCTTATATAGTGTATATGATGTTATACATATAGTGGGTGTGATGTCATACATACAAAGGGTGTGATATCATCGAAAGAGTGGGTGTGATGACACAGATACAGTGGCTATGATGTTACAAATATAGTGAATGTGATGTTGTATACAATGGATATGATGTCATATATAGCAGATGAGATCTCATAAATACAGTTGGTGTGATATCATCAATACAGTGGATGTGATGACACAGATACAGTGGATACGATGTCAAATATAGTGGGTGTGATGTTATAAAAATGGTGGTTTGATGTCATAAAGTGAGGATGTGATGTCTTGTATAGTGCAAAAGATGTCATACATATGCCGAGTGTGATGTCATACAAAGAGTGGATGTGATGTTAATACAGTGGGTGTGATGACACAGATTAGTGGCTGTGATGTCACATGTATAGTGTATATGTTGCCCTACATACTGGATGTGGTTTAATATATAGAGGTTGTGATGTCATAAGTGCAGTAGTGTGATGACATAAGGAGTGGGTGTGATGTTATATATAGTGCATATGATGTCACACATATAGTGGGTGTGATGTCATACAAAAGTGGGTGTGATATCAGTAGAGAGGTTGTGATGACAAAGATACAGTGGGTGCGATGTCTGATACAGTGGGTGTGTCCTGCCTGAAGTGGATGTGACATGATAAATACTGTGGTTTGGTGTGATAGAGTGGGTGTGATGTCATCTGTAGTGCAAATGATGTCATACATATGCCAAGCATGGTGTCATCAACACACAGTGTTGTGATGTCATACATAGTGGATATGATGTCATAAATATAGTGATATGATGTTACACGTATACTGAATGTGATATCATACATATAGTGGCTGTGATATCATCGATAGAGTGGGTGTGATGACACAGATACAGTGGACGTGAGGTCAGATATAGTGGATGTGATGTCAGATATAGTGGACTTGATGTCATAAATAAAGTGGTGTGATGTCATAAAGAGTGGATGTGATGTCATATATAGTGCATATGAAGTCATACATATAGTGGATGTGATATTATAAATAGTGAGTTATCATTGATACAATGGGTGTGATGACACAGATACAGTGGATGAGATGTTGATATAGTGGGTGTGAAGTCAGATATATTGGATGTGTTGCCATTAATATAGCGAGTGTGATGTCATATATACAGTGTGTGTGATATCATCGATAGTGGGTGTGATGACACAGATACAGTGGCTGTGAAGTCACATGTGTACTGGATGTGATGTCATAAATACAGTGGTGTGAGGTCATACAGAGTGGATGCGCTGGCATGTATAGTGCATATGATGTCATACATATAGTTGGTGTGATGTAATACATACAGTGGGTGTGATATCATCAATACTGTGGGTGTGATGACACAGATACAGTAGATACGATCTCAGATATAGTGGGTCTGATGTCATGAATACAGTGGATGTGATGTCATAAATAGCATTGTTTGATGTCATAAAGAGTGGATATGATGCCCTGTGTAGTGCAAATGATGTCATACATATGCCGAGTGTGATGTCATAAATAGTGTGTGTGATGCCATCAAT
>NC_057419.1:89642212-89711790 GCF_019320065.1 Cervus canadensis
CTTTAGGATGGACTGGTTGGATCTCCTTGCAGTCCAAGGGATTCTCAAGAGTCTGCTCCAACACCTCAGTTCAGAAGCATCAATTCTTCAGCGATCAGCTTTCTTTGTAGTCCAACTTTCACATCCATACACGACTACTGGAAAAACCATAGCTTTGACGAGGAGGACCTTTGTCGGCAAAGTGATATCTCTGCTTTTTAATATGCTGCCTAGGTTGGTCATAGCTTTTCTTTCAAGGAGCAAGAGTCTTTTAATTTCATGGCTGCCATCACCAGCAGCAGTGATTTTGGTGCCCCCCAAAATAAAGTCTCTCACATATTTCCATTGTTTCCCATCTATTTGCCATGAAGTGATGGGATCAGATGCCATGATCTTAGTTTTCTGAATGTTGAGTTTTAAGCCAACTTTTTAACTCTCCTCTTTCACTTTCATCAAAGGGCTCTTTAGTTCCTCTCTGCTTTCTGCCATAAGGATGGTGTTATCTGCATATCTGATGTTATTGATATTTCTCCTGGCAATGTTGATTCCAGCTTGTGCTTCATCCAGTCTGCCATTTTGCATGATGTAGTCTTCATGTGAGTTAAATAAGCAGGGTGACAATACAGTCTTTACATACTCCTTTCCCGATTTGGAACCAGTCTGTTGTTCCATGTCCAGTTCTAACTGTTGCTTCTTGACCTGCATGCAGATTTCTCAGGAGGCAGGTCAGGTGGTCTGGTATTCCCATCTCTTGAAGAATTTTCCAGAGTTTGTTGTGATCCACACAGTCAAAGGCTGTGGCATAGTCAATAAAGCAGAAGTAGATATTTTTCTGGAACTATCCTGCTTTTTCGATAATCCAATGGATGTTGGCTATTTTATCTCTGGTTCCTTTGCCTTTTCTAAATCCAGGTTGAACATCTGGAAGTTCACAGTTCACATACTGTTGAAGCCTGGCTTGGAGAATTTTGAGCATTACTTTGATACGTGTGAGATGAGTGCAGTTGTGCGGTAGTTTAGGCATTCATTGGGATTGCCTTTCTTAGGGGTTGGAATGAAAACGGACCTTTTCCAGTCCTGTGGCCACTGCTGAGTTTTCCAAATTTGCTGGCATATTGAGTGTAGCACTTTCACAGCATCATCTTTCAGGATTTGAAATAGTTCAACTGGAATTTCATCACCTCCACAAACTTTGTTCTTAGTGATACTTCCTAAGGCCCACTGGACTTCGCATCCTAGGATGTCTGGCTCTAGGTGGGTGATCACATCATCATGGTTATCTGGGTCATGAAGATCTTTTTTTGTATAGTTCTGTGTATTCTTGCCACCTCTTCTTAGTGTCTTCTACTTCTGTTTGGTCCATGCCATTTCTGTTCTCTATTCTGCCCACCTTTGCATGAAATGTTTTCTTTGAATATATTACCTATGAGATAAAATATTTGGAGGATTAAATGAGATGTTTAACACACTGCCCTGGCACTTGGATAAAGCCCAATAAATGTTAGTTCTTATAATACCATGACTAATAGGGTTCTGAAATAATTCCTTGCATAGTGTATTGCTTTTAAATATATTTCTGAATCATCTTAAAACCATTGCAGTTCTGACTCTTACTTAGCTTATATTCAGTTATGAATTCCAGTTCTCTTAAACTGTGCTTATTTTTAATGAGATCTCTTCCAACCTGGATCTATGGTTTTCTTTTTATTTTTAAACTTGTTCCTAATAGTTTATGCTTTCTCCTGTTGACATTATTCCTGCTTCATAGGACCAGTGTATCAACATTCACTTTACATGTTATTTCTGTAACATAACCCTGTCAGTTTTAACATCATGTGGGTATTTAACACGTTCTTTTTTTTTTTTTTTTCTTGGTTAGGATGACTATAGTATATTTTTGAAAAGCAGGAGGAGAGGATGTGGAGAAAAGGAAACCCCTGTACACTGTTATTGGAGATGAAAAATGGTGCAGATGCTATGGAAAACAACATGAAGATTAAAAAAAGAATTAAAATTAGAGCTACCATATGATCCTCAAATTCCCCTCTGGGTATTTATCCAAAATAACTGAAAATAGGATCTTTTTTTGTGTCTGTGTGTGTGTGTGTTTACATCATCTATTTTAAAATTTATTTTTAATTAATTAATTTATTATTTTACTTTACAATATTGTATTGATTTTGCCACACATTGACTTGAATCCTCCATGGGGAACATGTGTTCCCCATCCTGAACTCCTCCCTTCCTCCCCATCCCATCCCTCTGGGTCATCCCAGTGCACCAGCCCTGAGCACCCTGTATTATGCATTGAACCTGGGCTGGCAATTAATTTCACATATGATAATTTACATGTTTCAATGCCATTCTCCCATATCATCCCACCCTCACCCTCTCCCACAGAGTCCAAGAGACTGTTCAATACATCTGTGTCTCTTTTGCTGTCTTGCATACAGGGTTATTATTACCATCTTTCTAAATTCCATATATATGCATTAGTATACTATATTGGTGTTTTTCTTTCTGGCTTACTTCACTCTGTATAATAGGCTCCAGTTTCATCCACATCATTAGAACTGATTCAAATGTATTCTTTTTTGATGGCTGAGTAATATTCCATTGTGATTAACACATTCTTAATTTCTTTGTTCTGTAGACTTTTACCAAAAGCCCTATCCCCTTGTCTTTGTCCAATAGAGGAGATAGCTCAAAGTTCCATAGATACAAATAAGGAGCTATCAAAGAAGATGACATATTAAGTTTTTGTAACTTGAATAATTATTTGAACTTCTTTTGAACCCTGGGGCACCCAGTTACAGTTTTACTTCTATGGCTAAGTTAGATTATCTATAGATGGCTTCTGTTTCCCTAGCCACCCAAGATTTATTAATGAAAATTTTACTTTCACACAATAGTATTCCTTAGGATATGACTGTTATCACAATTTAATGAAACATTCTCATAAATGTATAACAAAATGCAAAAAAAATTGGATGAAATTTAGCTCTTCAGTTTTAATCTGCTGGTTGAAGAATTCAAAGAAATTAATTTGGGATGTTTTCCAGTTTCTGTGAAAGGTAATTATTTTAAAATAGCTATTGTTCATTGCAGATTGCCTGTGTTTAGCATATCTTCTGAAGTACAAATTGTTTTTATGGAGACACTGAAAGAAATTGCAAATGAATCATTGAGTTTAGCTATAGCATGAGGTTGTCCAAAAGTTCATCAATTCATATTACATGAAGAAATTGGGAAACTAAATGGGCATCATTTGGTCTAGTCTTCACAGTAATTATTCTTCAGTTGATTTAACATACTAGATAAAAATGAAGGTTAATGCTTACCCTAATTAAGAAAATGTTTGTTAGCTTTATTTTATTGAGTGTTGAAATACCCTTAGATTATTTCTAAGGTTTATTATATTGCATTCACATCACTATCATAGATATATAAAACACATAGATCAGAAGATGTCAAAATTTAGCTATAATATGAAGTAATGCAAGACACATTTGATCTCTGTTAGAGAAAATAATTTTACTGAAGAATAATAAATAATGAAGTAGATCGCTTATGAAATATTATTTAGGGTTATTAGGGGCCACAGGGAAAGAAGAGGTGGTGGCAGTCACACTTCTCCTTTGTGTTAATAAGAAAATAATTGTTTAAGAATGCCTTTGGTTCCAAGCAAAATCCCAGCAGGGAAAGCTTTGAAGATTTGTTCTTCATACCCTTTGAGAGAAGAGAGTGCTAAAAAGAAATTAGAAAGATGTGAATCAAAATTATTAAACTTCCAGTATTTCTAAATCTCCTTCACTGGAAGAAAATATATATATATATATATTAAAAAACCTTCATTCTAGATACAGATCCCTATATTGCTTATTGAATTGCTCTTTTTCAGTGCACTGTAATGTATTTAAGGTAGTCCACCTTGAGTTTCCCAAGAACTTTGATTCCATTTCATTGAGCAGTCAATTGATTTCTGCCTTAGAGCACCAGGATAGCTGCAGTGTTGCCCTCTCACAGCAGTATCCCTTCTACCTCCTTTCTCTCCATAATGTAGATTTGATAACCATGTAGATATTTCACACAGAAGTTATACACTGCTGTGATTTCTACTCCAGAGTTAATAAAATCTTAACCCACTTCCTCTAGCATCCTCATAGAGGAATCCAAGAACTGGGAGTGATTTCACTTGACCCATGATTCTCAATTCATTTACATTTTGTTTAGTCTGGTGACCCTTGGTTAGATGTGCCAAAAGGGAGAACAACTTATGTTGAAAGATATTTATATACTGAAATATAGATTCAATCCATGAGGATCTCTAACAGAATTTTTTCTTGAATTTGACTTCAGGGGTAAAGAAACAATAAGACAATAAGCTCTTATCAGTCATTTATTCTAATAACTTATTTGGCAAATCTTGAAGTCAGTATAAATTTAGTTTACATCCCTATATTTGTACTTACACTCCTGAATAATCATAATTAATGGCCAGAATTCTGGCTTTGAGGCTATGCAGGTTGTTAACCAGACAATTTTTAGATTACTGTGTAGACCACTCAGTTCAGTTCAGTTCAGTCGCTCAGTCCTGTCCAACTCTTTGCGACCCCATGGACTGCAGCACGCCAGGCCTCCCTGTCCACCACCAACTCCCAGAGTTTACTCAAACTCATGTCCATTGAGTCGGTGATGACTTCCAACCATCTCATCCTCTGTCATCCCTTTCCTCCCATCTTCAATCTTTCCCAGAATCAGGGTCTTTTCCAAGGAGTCAGTTCTTCGCATCAGATGGCCAAAATATTGGAGTTTCAGCTTCAGCATCAGTCCTTCCAATGAACATTCAGGACTGATTTCCTTTAGGATGGACTGGTTGGATCTCCTTGCAGTTCAAGAGACTCTCAAAAGTCTTCTCCAATACCACAGTTCAAAAGCATCAGTTCTTTGGCTCTCAGCTTTCTTTATAGTCCAACTCTCACATCCATACATGACTACTGGAAAACCATAGCTTTGACTACAAAGACCTTTGTTGGCAAAGTAATGTCTCTGCTTTTTAATAAGCTGACTAGGTTGGTCATAACTTTTCTTCCAAGGAGCAAATGTCTTTTAATTTCATGGCTGTAGTCACCATCTGCAGTGATTTTAGAGCCCCCAGAAATAAAGTCTGTCGCTGTTTCCACTGTTTCCCCATCTGTTTGCCATGAAGTGCTGGAAACAGATGCCATTATCTTAGTTTTTTGAATGTTGAGTTTTAAGCCAACTTTTTCACTCTCCTCTTACACTCTCATTAAGAGGTTCTTTAGTTCTTCTTCGGTTTCTGCCAAAAGAGTGGTGTCATCTGCGTATCTGAGGCTATTGATATTTCTCCTGACAATCTTGATTCCAGTTTGTGCTTCATCCAGTCCAGCATTTCTCATGATGTACCGGACATATAAGTTAAATAAGCAGGGTGGCAATATACATCCTTGACCTACTCCTTTCCCAAATTGGAGCCAGTCTGTTGTTCCATGTCCAGTTCTAACTGTTGCTTCTTGACCTGCATGCAGATTTCTGAAGAGGCATGTCAGGTGGTCTGGTATTCCCATCTCTTGAAGAATTTTGCACAGTTTGTTGTGATCCAGACAGTCAAAGGCTGTGGCATAGTCAATAAAGCAGAAATAGATGTTTCTCTGATATTCTCTTTCTTTTTCAATGATCCAATGGATGTTGGCAATTTGACCTCTGGTTCCTCTGCCTTTTCTAAATCCAGCTTGAACATCTGGAAGTTCACAGTTCACGTACTGTTGAAGCCTGGCTTGGAGAATTTTGAGCATTAATTTGCTAGCCTGTGAGATGAGTGCAATTGTGCAGTAGTTTGAACATTCTTTGGCATTGCCTTTCTTTGGAATTGGAATGAAAACTGACCTTTTCCAGTCCTGTGGCCACTGCTGAGTTTTCCAAATTTGCTGGCATATTGAGTGCAGCACTTTCACAGCATCATCCTTTAGGATTTGAAATAGCTCTATTGGAATTCCATCACCTCCACAAGCTTTGTTCTTAGTGATGCTTCCTTGACTTCACATTCCAGTATATCTGTCTCTAGGCGAGTGATCACACCATTGTGATTATCTGGGTCATGAGGATCTTTTTGTATAGTTCTTTTGTGTATTCTTGCCACCTCTTCTTAATATCTTCAGCTTCTGTTAGGTCCATACCATTTGTGTCCTTTATTGTGCCCATCTTTGCATGAAATATTCCCTTGGCATCTCTATTTTTTTGAAAAGATCTCTCGTCTTTCCGATTCTCTTGTGTTCCTCTATTTCTTTGCATTGGTCACTGAGAAAAGCTTTCTTATCCCTCCTTGCTATTTTTTGGAACTCTGCGTTCAAATGGGTATATTTTTCCTTTTCTTCTTTGCCTTTAGCTTCTTTTCTCAGCTATTTGTAAGGCCTCCTTAGACAACCATTTTGCCTTTTAGCATCTCTTTTTCTTGGGGATGTCTTGATCACTGCCTCCTGTACAAAGTCACGGACCTCCATCCATAGTTCTTCAGGCAGTCTCTCTATTAGATCTAATCCCTTGAATTTATTTGTTTTTGAACAAAGACATACATAAAAGCCATTCAGTCAGAAGGAGTAGAAGTGGAGGTCAGGGGTAATCTGGAGAATGAATAATCAGTGCCTAGATAATGAGAGATGTCTATACTCATGTTTATGTAAGATTTTTCTTAAATGACTCAGCATCTTTCATTTCACCTGCTACTCCAGGGATTTGATTTACTGTACTCCTTAAGAAAGGAAGTGACCTAAGTAATTAAAGAATTACCTAAGGTAGTGACTGTCTGCCTCCTTCTGTCAAAATCTTCCATAGAACCCTAGAATGGCAGACATCATAGCTATATCATAGGGCATCAAGCAACTCTTCACATTTCAAGGATGAGAAATTGGGGTCCAGAGAGAGAAAAATGACTCTTCCAAGGTAACATAACTGATTAATAGCAGAGCTGGTACTAAAAGCCTGGTTTTCCGACTCTTAAGTCCAACACATCATGCCTGTCAATCTAAATGTTTAATTGCTCTACAGTAGTCACTGAGAGGGCTTCTCTGGTGGTTCAATGGTAAAGAATATGCCTACAATGCAGGAAATGTGGGTTTGATTCCTGGGTCAGGAAGATCCCCTAGAGAAGGAAATGGGAACCCACTCCAGTATTCTTGTCTGGAGAATCCCATGAACAAAGGAGCCTGGCGAGCTACAGTCCATAGAATCACAAAAAGTTGGACACGACTGAAAGACTAAACAACAACAGTCCCTGAGAAGTTAGTCCTGTTGATTGTGTCCCTTCATTTTCTCCCTAGGATGGAAGATGCTGGACATTCTCTCCCCTGACTTTCTCCTACAATGTTTGGTTCCTTTTTTTTCTATCTTCAGTGCTACTTTTTTTAGTTCAGGCTGTCATCACCTCCTGTGAAAACTCTTGTGTTTGTCTCACAGTGTATCTCCTTGCCTTTAATTCCACTTTATTCCATTAGCCACACTGGTATTAGAGTGAGTTTTTATAAATAAGATCTAATGATTGTCTTCTCATCATCTTTTATTTCACTTACTAGCACGTGAAGTCCAAAAAATCTCATCATGGTCTAATCCTTAAATGTCAATACTTCTCTAACCTCATTTTTTGTTGCTCTTCTCAACCTCCCATCAGCTCTTTTCATTGTATGATACAATTTAAAGTAGCACTCACACTGTCCCTAAGGTGTTATATAGGTTCTTGTTTCTTAGATTTTGCATATATTATTCCCTGGAGCAATCTCCCCTCCTTTTTATATTAACTAGTAAAATGCTCATGCTTCAAGATCCAGTTAAAGTTTTCCTTTTGATGAAGCCTTCTCCATCACTCCAGCAGAATTACTTTCACTCTATTTATGACATCACTGTGCTATTTACATTCATTCACTACAGCAATGTATGATACATATTTGTATGGAACTCCTGCATTATAATTTAACTTCTTGAAAGAAGTAACCCTGTCTAATTCTCACCCCTTCCTTCTACACACAGTACCTGAATGTGGGCCTTAATAAATACTTGATGTAATGATGCTGAATATACTTTGTAGGTCACAGAGATGACCAGGCACTTAATAAATATTGAGGGTCCATTTTTTTAAGTTGGGCTCTGTCATTCTGGTTAATAGAACCTTCATGTTCACTTTAAAAAGTGTCAATCAAACATAATTTCAATAATCTAGTATAGGAAGCAGACGATAATGAATGTGTTTGGAAAGCATTAGTAATATATAGATTTTAAATAAAGTAAATATATAAATGTTAGAGCCACCTTTTCAATCATTAGTACCTAAACATTACATCAGCAGCAGCAGCAAATATAATTAGATATCCAAAATATGAAAAATTCTAGTACATTAACACTGAAATGCAACTCAATACATTGTTTTCCTTGGCACATAATTGACAAACATTAAGGGAATACAGTGTTGTTTATTCATAACAAGAGATGGAAACAAACCTAACACCAACAGGACAATCTTCTATACTTTAACAGCTAAACAGGATGGTCAAGAACTAATGCTTTGGTATTTTTGTTTGTTTGTATTTTTATCTGAAAGTTTACACTGCTGAAAATTCATTAAGTATTGCAAATATAAGGCCATTGTCTGGGCAGAAATTTTTATCTGCACCACTGCTGCCTCTGCTTCTCTAATTCCTTCCCCATCTTCCTCCATCTTCTTTCACTAACATTTGCTTTGTGAGTTCCAGCAATTGTAGAAAGCACTGTGTGGCTCATGGCTCTTTTAGTGCTAATCTTGTGTACACAGTTGAGGTTCAGGTTTGGGTATCATTCTTCAGGAATTTTGGATCTTACTTACTCTTGTCACAGAGGTCGCTGCATCTCTGGAGGCCTCTGAAGGTTTTGTGTAGCAGAATCGGAAATGAGTCCATGCTTGGAGAATTCAATGGACAGACGAGCCTGGTGGGCTACAGTCCATGGAATCGCAAACAGTCAGACACTACTGAGTGACTAACACTGCTACACTGCACCCATTTGTTCAGTCACAGCCAAAAGCATATCAGTGAGGAATTGGCACCACCAAAGAAGCAAGTTTGTCCTGTATAGTTTAGAAGGAATACACGATCTAAGAATAACTGTTGGCCACTTCATTAACTCCTTGATGTGGTCTTTATTAAAGTGGATTCCAGCTACCAACATTTGATGCTGTCCTAGTGATGACTCCTTGGGCATTCATGTATATGCTCAAGATGTTAAAAATTCCAAGGCTCATTTATTGGAAAGATGTCTTACCATATTGCAGTGCTATGCCCAATGGATGTGTGACTCTCATCACACATCAAGGGTATGATATTTGTATATAAAAGTGAAATACATAGATGTCTTAATGTAATTAATGCAATTAAGATATCTATGCATTTCATTTTCAATGTAATTAGGTATTAATTAATGTAATTAATATATATATTTCATTTTTCAATGTAATTAAGAGATATATATATATATGCATACATATATATTAATTTTGGAGAAGGAAACAAGAACCCACTCCAGTATTCTTGCCTGGAGAATTCCATGGACAGAAGAACCTGGCAGGCTACAGTCCATGGGGCCCAAAGATTTGGACACGACTGAGTGACTAATGCACACACGCATGTTAATTTCCCTCATAAAGCTATGAATTTCATATGCTGGAGTATGTGTAACCATTCAGCTTTGTGCCCTTGGTGTTTTGTGAGTGAAACCATAGCTTGGTGCAATTTGAGAACAGATTAGGGGACAACTCTAAGCTATACTGCAAATAAGAAGTTCTTATTTCTCTAATTCCACAAGTCTAGTTCTGGTTGTTTAAGTGGCAAGATGGGATTTACTTAGCTTTTTTTTTTCTTCTAGAAATAACTGATCTTATAGGTGAAATGATAAATGGATGAATAAATGAATTAATGAATGATTATGATGACAAACCTTTTATCCAGTGTCAAGGTGATAGAATAACACAGAATGTGGGGTCATATAGCATTAACTGGGATGAAGAATAAAGGTAATTATACCCTTTTGGGGGAAAGAAGAGTAGCACCTAGCCTTAGTCAAGGTGAGCCCTGAACATGATAGCAAATTTGACACAGTTTGACTTGTAACCCCTTTGATGATTTTCTGCACTATTTACATATTTTCCCCAGTTCTTATGCACGTAGTCTTGGGAAGGTTTCTGGTTCTCTGAAAGCTATGTGTGCTGACCTTCTTTAGCATACAATTCACTGCTCTAGATATTTCCAGATTACTTTTCATTACCTATGTGTCCTTGGATCCAACTTTTTGGAATCTTGTTCTGTGATGGGGCTACTGAGAGGTTTTTAACAATTAAAAGCTGAATGGGAAATTTTTCTTCAAAGGTAATGTTTGATTTTTAGCTGAGACCTTCCAGGCCTTAACCTTAAGGAATGATTATAATAGTGAATATTTCAGCAAATGTATAGCAAAAAACTTCAATGTCTTGGCACAACTATGGATATAAAGAGATGAAGAAAACATGATCCCTACACTTCAAATTTAATGAAGAACTAGATATGGAATTTTATGCATAACAATTTGAGATTTTAATGGCTACAATAGAGAGAGTGACACAGAGAAAGGAGAAGGTTAACTGCCTAAAGAATTGGGGTAAATTTCATAAGGAAAGTGAAGTTTGAATTATTATAAAAAGTTACTAGTAACTAGTAGATTCATACTTTAAAAATTACTCTGAAAACAGAGGAACAGTTGGAAAAGGCAAAAACTAGAAACTGTTTCAGTGCTTCAGGGTATAGGTGATAATAGTGTGAGCTAAGAAAATAAAAGGAAAACAAAGGAGAGTTGAAAATTTTCATTCTTAATTTTGTAGATAGAATCAACAGGAATTGGCTAGTGACTCTTTTGTATATGAAGTATGAGAAAGAAGGGAATGCTTAGGACAAACCTCTTGTTTCTAGCTGATCTATGTCAAAGGTAGTGCTGTCATATGATGAAAATTATAAAGAAGAAGGTTAAGGGTGCGTGGGACAGTAAGACATTAGCTTGTCCCTTCCTGTTCAAAGGATGAATCATTCAGGATGGCCATGTGGGTGGGAACACATAGGTCAGTTCTCCGTTTTTTTTCCAATTAGAAATTTTTGATCAAACTACTTAATCTGGGTGGCATTATCCATATTGTTCAGAGCCTTGCATTTGCATTCTTGACTCATAATAATGCTATATATTTGAAGCATGTGTGCCTCCAAACTAATCTTTGATAGTGTAGACTTGGGGAAAAACAAATGTCTTTACTCTCCCCACCAAAAAAAAAAAAAAAGATCTTGTCCACTGTTCTATCACAGTGCATGAAATCCTCTGCCATTTACTGTAACATATTAGGCTTAAGTTATTGTATTCTCTGATATTGAGTTAGACAGGATTTGTTCATTTTTGTAAATGAATCCTACTACCCTGAGGGGTTAGACTTTGAGATGTCAGAAAAGGGAATTTGAGAGCATAGGACGGTCACCTTCAAGGTCCAGGATGGGCCTCTGTGGTAGGAGAATATGGGCTGTATGGGAGAGGCTATCAGTGCCTGACAGAGAAGGGGCACAGTCCTTGTCCATTTCTGTTTTGACCGGGGTCAGGCCTCTATGAATGTTTATTTTTTACTAGAAAGCTACCTACCAGAACATTATGAGATTTAATTAATGGTTGCCAAAAGCTTCGCAACAATAATCTCATGTCAAATGATTTATAATTGCTGCAGAAAGCAACTAATACTCTGTTAGGGAATGCACCCTGAATTATTACTTTCTGCTGTAGAACATGGGAACCGATATGTCATGAATATAAGTGAGAAGTCCAAGTATAGATATGGTTTGATGAAGATCTTACACATCTCTGGTCAGAGGGTAAATTCCCTGTTAAAAAAAGGTTGAGAAAAAAAAAAAAAAGGTTGAGGAGTAGTGAAGGAGAGCTTGGTCTTATAGCATTGATTTTACAGAAATTGGCTTGTCTCAGCTTGCCATTGCAGATAAACTGGGTCCTGAAACAGTGGGTCCATTCAAATTGACCGTGAAAAGCTGGATCAGAGCTAGCACAACTTTCTAGTCTCATTCTCCTAAATTAGAAGCATTTTGCTTTATTTATTTATTAAAAAAGTCTTAATTTTCCACAATCAATACCTGTAAGTCTATATATTCAACTTTAAGATTACTTCTCTTATCTGTCTGTTTTCCAGTTCCTCTTCAACTTTCCTCAGGACCTCAGAATGTTTTGTTTGACATATTTTGATAATGTTCTAACTGCTTTTTACCACACTGCGATTTTTTCTCCAATTATCACTTTTAGGATAATCATATTAAGTATTACATAAAATTGTCTTTGACTTTGCAAAGAGAAATAGACTGTGGTTAAAAGCATGAGCTCAATATAAACTCTTAAATATTGATATTTACACAGAAACTTATCTTAAACTATCTTAGAACTTAATTGGAGTGGCATTTGGATCATTAAAATAATATCCAGTAGGGATAAAAATAAGGCTGCACAAGATGGTTTAAAATCACTTACTATTTTTCCACTATAGAGAATAGAAAGATAAAATTTCCCTGTATGGAGATGGCATAGTTTTGAGTAACTATCCTGGATATACTTCATATCTCCCCTGCAGATCCACCACCCTCCAATCTCCACCTTCTTTGTGGAGGCCCTTTGGATAAAGGGCCTCAGTGGACTGTACTGACAGTCTCCCTTCTGCTCTGGCTTCTTATGGGATATAGCCAATGAGATGCATTTCAGAATATCAGAAAGCTAGTGAAAGAGAGGTCAGTCTACAAGTTGGTTGTGGTTTCATTTCTTTCCTTAAGACTAGAGATCTTGCTTTATTTCTGTTCTGGGAACCATGTTATCATCTTTATCCCTTTAGCTCTAGTGTTGGTGAGGTATCTGTGCTATTGCTAGCTAAGAATATTAATGAGAACTTGATTTTCCTAATCCTGTTATTTATTTTAACACTGTTAACACTTTAAACACATTATTGCATTATCCTCAATTATCTTATTTGATTATATGCTGTTTCTTGCTGGAACCCTAACTCATATTGTGGCTTTACTGGACACTGTACTATTTACTACCAGAAAGAAGGAATTCACAGGATACTTCAAAAGCAAAACTCTGATTTTTTAGGGTAAATTCTACCCAATCAGTAGATTTTACTGACATATATAAAGATACTATAGAATTGGTCAACTCCTTCAGTGATTTAGGAATATGTATGTTTTGTAACCAGTTTATCTGGGTGTTCATATGAGAGATACACTTTATATGGATCCTGTATTAGTTGCAATACGTTAAGCTTATGTTGTAGTAACAAATCTTAGGAGGTTTAACAGAACAAAATTTACTTTTCACTCAGCTGAAATTTGCTGGTGGTCTGAGTAGTATTGCAGGGGTGTCTGTTTTCTATGCAGTAATTCAACAGTCTAGCAATCTTATAGTTCCATGATCTCAACCTAAGATCTTATCCCTAGTATCCTAATGTAAGAAGGAGACTATAGAATTGTTCAGGAACTTTTTACTTCTTCAAAACATAAGCGACACAATCATATTTCATTGGTGAGTGCCAATCATAAAGCTCTGTCAAACTTCAAGGCAGTTATGAAGAGGTTTTTAAAATCCCTAAAGGAGGATCATAGGCTCTAGGAATAAGATTTCATAAACCTATCTGTCTCAGGTGCTATAATAAGATATATTTTATAGCTGAGGTGGGTACTTGGTTACACAAACTTCAATATTTTCCAAGCTAAAATCATTGCAGCTTTGGTTTTCCATTTGTCTCTTAGGGTAAAGCCAAAATGTTTATGTAGCAAAATTTTTGACTTACACTATTTTCTACCTGCTTTGATAATTGCTATTCCTTGGTAGTAGTTGTTGCTGTTGTTCAGGCGATAAGTTCTGCCAGCTCTTTGTGATGCCATGGATTGCAGCACACCAGGCTCCTCTGTCCCCCACTATTTCCCAGGGTTTCCTCAAACTCATGTCCATTGAGCTGGTTATGTAATCTAACCATCTCATCCTCTGCTCCCCCCTTCTCTTTTTGCCTTCAATCTTTCCCAGCATCAGGGTCTTTTCTAGCTGAGGTCTTTTAGGCTCTTTGCATCAGGTGGCCAAAGTATTGGAGCTTTAGAAACAGTTCTTCCAATGAATATTTAGGGTTCATTTCCCTAAGGATTGACTGGTTTGATCTCCTTGCTGTCCAAGGGACTCTCAAGAGTCTTCTCCAGCACCACAATTTGAAAGCATCGATTCTTTGTTGCTCAGCATTCTTTATGGTCCAACTCTCACATCCATACATGACTACTGGAAAAACCACAGCTTTGACTATATGGACCTTTGTTGGTAAAGTAAAATCTCTGATTTTTAATATCCTGTTTGTCATAGTTTTCCTTCAAAGGAGCAAGTATATTTTAATTTCATGGCTGCAGTTACTGTCTGCAGTGATTTTGGAGCCCAAGAAAATAAAATCTGTCACTGTTTCCAATTTTCCCCCATCTATTTGCCATTAAGTGATGGGACTGGATGCCATGATCTTATTTTTTATAATTTCAGGTTTTAAGCCAGCTTTTCCAGTCTCCTCTTTTACCCTTATCAAGGGGCTCTTTAGTTCTTCTTCACTTTCTGCCATTAGGGTGGTATCATCTGAATATCTGAGGTTACTGATATTTCTCCTTGCAATCTTGCTTCCAGCTTGTGATTCCCCAGCCTGGCATTTTGCATGATGTACTCTGCATATAAGTTAATTATGCAGGGTGACAATATACAGCCTTGCCATTTTCCTTTCTCAATTTTGAACCAGTCAGTTGTACCATGTCTGGTTCTAACTGTTGCTTCTTGACTCACATGCAGATTTCTCAGCAGACAGCTAAAGTGATCTGTTATCCCCATTTCTTTAAGAATTTCCCACAGTTTGTTGTGATCCACACAGGCAAAGGCTTTAGCACAGTTAGCCAAGCAGGAATAGATCTTTTTTTTTTTTCTTTGTGGAATTCCCTTGCTTTCTCCATGATCCAACGAATGTCGGCACTTTGATCTCTGGTTTCCTCTGCCTTTTCAAAATCCAGATTGTACATCTGGAAGTTCCTGGTTCATGTACTGTTGAAGTGTAGCTTGAAGGATTTTGAGCATAACCTTGCTAGCATGTGAAATGAACACAATTGTACAGTAGCTGGAACATTCTTTAACATTGCCGTTCTATGGGATTGGAATGAAATGACCTTTTCCAGTCCTGTGGCCACTGCTGAGTTTTCCAAATTTGTTGACATATTGAGTGCACACTTTAGCAGCAACATCATTTGAAATAGCTCAACTGGAATTCTATCACCTCCACTAACTGTTAATAGTAATGCTTCCTAAGGTCCATTTGACTTCACACTCCAGGATGTCTAGCTCTAGGTGAGTGACCCCACGATTGTGGTTATCTGAGTCATTAAGACTTCATTTGTATATATTTTTTTCTGTGTATTCTTGCCACCTCTTCTTAATCTCTTCTGGTTCTATTAGGTCCTTACCATGTCTGTCTTTTATCATGCCCATCCATGCATGAAATGTTCTCTTAATATCTCCAATTTTTTTAAAGAGATCTTTAGTCTTTTCCATTCTATTGTTTACCTCTATTTCTTATTGTTCACTTAGGAAGGCCTTCTTATATCTCCTTGCTATTTTGGGGAACTTTGCATTCAGCTGAGTCTATCTTTCCCTTTCTCCCTTGCCTTTCACTTCTCTTCTTTCCTCAGTTATTTGTAGCATCTCCTCAGACAACTATTTTGCCTTCTTGCCTTTCTTTTCCTTGGGGATGGTTTTGGTCTCTGCCTCATGTACAATGTTACAAACCTCCATTCATAGTTTTTCAGGCACTCTGTCTACCAGATCTAATCCGTTGAATCTATTCATCACCTCCTCTGTAATATAAAGGGATTTGATTTAGGTCATAGCTGAATGACCTAGTGGTTTTCCCTATGTTCTTCAATTTAAGTCTGAATTTTGCAATAAGGAGCTGGCGATCTGAGCCACAGTCAGCTCCAGGTCTTGTTTTTTTGTTTTTTTTTTTTTCTTCTGACTGTATAGAGCTTCTTCATCTTTGGCTACAAAGAACATAATCAATCTGATTTTGATATTGACCATCAGTTATGTCCATGTGTAGAGTTGTCTCTTAGGTTGTTGGAAAAGAGTGTTTACTATGATGAGTATGTTCTCTTGAAAAAACTCTGTTAGTCTTTGCCCTGCTTCACTTTGTACTACAAGTCAAAACTTGCCTGTTATTCCAGGTTTCTCTTGACTTCCTATTTTTGCATTCCAGTCCCTCATGATGCAAAGGACCTCTTTTTTGGCATTAGTTCTAGAAGGTCTTTTAAGTCTTCATAGATCCATGCAAATTCAGCTTCTTCAGCATTAATCATTGGGGCATAGACTTGGGTTACTGTGATGTTGAATGGTTTGCTTTGGAAATGAACCAAGATCATTCTATCATTTTTGAGGTTGCACTCAAGTACTGCATTTTGAACTTTTTTTGTTGATTTCTAGATCCTGTATGAGACCTTAAATACTAAATTTTGCCACTAGCTAGTATGATTTCAGCTTCTGGAAGATTTCTTCCTGGCAGTGGAAATTTAGTATTTTGAGATAAGAGCACGGCATAGAGTTCCTAGTTGTGTGCTTTTTAAACCTAAATAAGCAAGCTCACTGTAAACATCGAGTCACTATTTCATGCAACACTGTCAGAAGTAGTATCTCCAAAATTACCTCACTGTCTAGAATAATATGATTATATAGGTCCATTATAAAATGTTGCAAAATACTCGAAAGCTTGCTCTCATTTACTTTATGCTTGGAGGTTTTCTCAATAGTGGGGCATTTCACTCAAGTTTTGAAACGTGAGTTATATATATAGCAGTCAGTGGTTTGAGGCTCATAGCTGGCTAGCTAATTTTTTTTTTTTTTTATTAGTTGGAGGCTAATTACTTCACAACATTTCAGTGGGTTTTGTCATACATTGATATGAATCAGCCATAGATTTACACTTATTCCCCATCCCGATCCCTCCTCCCACCTCCCTCTCCACCCGATTCCTCTGGGTCTTCCCAGTGCACCAGGCCCGAGCACTTGTCTCATGCATCCCACCTGGGCTGGTGATCTGTTTCACCACAGATAGTATACATGCTGTTCTTTTGAAACATCCCACCCTCACCTTCTCCCACAGAGTTCAAAAGTCTGTTCTGTATTTCTGTGACTCTTTTTCTGTTTTGCATATAGGGTTATCGTTACCATCTTTCTAAATTCCATATATATGTGTTAGTATGCTGTAATGTTCTTTATCTTTATCTGGCTCCTAAATCTCTGATTCAGAGCCCGGGGCAAATATTTCTAGGGGTTTTGGATGTTGCCTCATTGAAAGAAGCCTGCTTTTCTTTCTGACATTACTCTGAGGAAAATAAAAGATACAAATGTGTATCTATGTAAATATCTCTGTGTATACATGTATGTGTATGTGTGTTTATTGATTATATTCTCTCTCTCTCCAGCATTCTTTTGCTTTTGTTATTCCCATCCTTTTTTCTTACCTTGATCTTACCCTCATCTATTCTTTGTCACTTACTGGTATCTTTTTTCTCTGTTCACAATTTCTTTCATTTTCAGTCTTGTTTTTCTATTTGTCTGATATTTGTTTCATTATTTTCCCTTTACACTCATTGTTATTGTTTTTTTTTTTTTTTTTCATCTTCTCTCTCAAACTTCAGAGAATGGGCTGCATGTGGCTTGACTTCTACCCTCCATTCCTTTCCCTCTGCCTTCTTACTCTGCTTGTTGTCCACCTGAACTGGTTATGGCAGTAGTGTTTTCAAAGGCAGAGCCATTTTATTCAGAGATAGTGGATTGTGTGAAGGGTAGGGAGATGGTGTTACTGTTCTCCCATCTTTTTTGAAAGGAATGTCCTATTTGCTATCAGTTTTCCTATACTGGGGAAAACCTAACCTATGCATTTTTCTTCTGAAAACAATTTAGAACAGATTATTAACATTTTTGCTTCTTACCATGGAAACAGATAGACCAATTAGGAGACTTCATTCCCCCCTTCCCCATGTAGCAGTTGCTTTTTATAATCATCTGACCTCCTCTTTCTACCCCCTGCTATTCACTTCATGTAAAGGATCCACATTCACAATAGTCTTCTAATTTTTGGCTTTGAGAGAAATGGTATGCCCATCATGAATGAAAAATGTACTCTTTTGTTGGAATTAGTATCTTGGGGAACGGGCCAAATTCCAATTTGCTACCTAAAAATGACTGAGTCAGCTGTGTTCTTCCTCACTTCTTGTTAAATCTGCTGAGCTGTGTGGCAGCCTGGTGGTCTGCCTGTTACATTTTTCTGTAAGTATGACTTTGTTCCTGAAGAGAGTGAAAGTACAGGAAGTTGATTCATGATATTTAGAGATTCTTGATGCTACAAAGTACTGAGTTTCCCAATTCAATGGAATAGTGGATTGCCCCATCAAATCTATTCTATTCTTAATTTTAACTGAAAAAAAAAATGCTAGTTCATCTATGTATTATTTACTTTAGCACTTCCAGCATGCCAGGCACTTGCCTAAGTCTAAGGCAGAGAGCATACCTTCCCAGAGCTTCCCAGGACAGGAGTTTTACTCTAAGCCACATATTGGAATCACTTAAAAATGTACTTAAGTCTGAGTTTCACTCTTAGAGATTCTGATTTAATATTAATTTTTAAAAGCTCTGCAGATGATTCTAATATTTAACCAAGGATGAGATCTGTAGGTATAGGGCAGCAGTTGTCAGCCTATGATCCCAAACCAACGGCATCAACACCAGTATAACCTAGGAACTTGTTAGAAATGCACATCATTGGGCCACACTCTTATCTTACTAAATCAAAAACTCTAGGAGTGAGGCCCAGCAATCTGAGTTTTAACAACCCCTATAGGTCAGTGATCTGCAAGCTTTTCCTATTAAAGGTCATATTGTACATAATTTATGTTTGTGAACCATAGGTCTCTGTCACAAAAACTTAGCTCTGTCATTAGTGCACTAAAGCAACCATAGACAGTATATAAAAAGATGACTATGACTGTGCTCCAATAAAGCTTTATTTATAGAACAGGAAGTTGGGCTGGATTTGGTCCTTGAACAATCATTTGTTGACCCCAGCTCTAGATGATTCTGATACATGTGATGCATAGTCGAAAATGTTACCATATATGATAGACTATTTTTTAGGGAAGTAAAGAGTGTCAAGACAGTGGATTAGAAGACACTTAACTTGGTTTGCTGGGTGAGAAAAAGATTCAAATAAAAAGTACCAGCTAGTAAGAGTTTAGATAAAAGGCAAGGATAGAGCATTCTTGGCAGAGGGAGCTTTCATGCCACATTTCCTGAATATGTACCCTCTATCCATTCAGACTTGCCTTCTTATTGTCTTACTGATCTGTCAGGGATACCTATGTCTACATGAATTTTTATAACACTTCTCCTTCTTAGAATGTCCTTTCTTTTCTTCATATCTGCTTTAGTCTTAACCTATTCTTCAAGGTTCAGTTCAGATTGTAAAGGAAATTTAAAATGCCCTTCCTGTCTCCATATATGTGAGATGTCAGACTGACTCCAGTTGCTCATGAGAAGGCAATGCAAAACCTTTAGGTCAAAGAGCAAGAGAGCTGCTGAAATAAACTGCAAATTTGCAGGTCATATTGGAAGAAGTCAAAGACTTTAGGTGAAATTGATAGATACATATTTAGTATTCAAAGACTTTAAGCAAATAACAAGAAATTTAAATTGCTACAAGAAGGAGGTATTCCAGAGAACAAACTACATGGGATGAGATGAATGTTGCACACCCAAAAGAGAAACCAGACTAGACTAAAATAGTCTAACAAACACTTTAAACCATTATAGATTATTAGCTCTTCCTTAGTGAAGAAAAATGAAGGCTGGTAAATCCTTTATGGATGTTGATATTTTACCATTCAATGTAAGTGCTTTTACTTTTCAATATAGATAGTGAATTAATATTTTCAGTAAGTATTTTTGTTATCCCAAAGTATTAAAAAATATTTAAGTTCTACATTGAAATACCTTTTATATACTTTCAAATCAATACATCTACACTGGACAAAACTTACTTGACTATTTAGACTTGATTGCTTAGATTAGGCAAAATCAGAGTAGTCTCCCTTACAGGATTCTGCCTCATTGAGGCTTACTTCATTATGAATCTGCTACAAGTTACACAAAAGCATGGAAAAGACAGAAAGGGTGAATGATATTGAGCAAGAGAGAGAGAGGGGAGTGTGTTTATAAGGTTAATTTAAAAAGATATTTTGACAGAAGCCATAAGAAAATGATAGGAGTCATGTTACAGCTGGAACTAGAAAATCTAAGACTTTCTATTCTCTGCTAATTTGTTTAGAATTTATCCTGACAGATATGGTGAGACATTTATATTTAAACATTCAAGGGGAGTGATATGATTAATCTTATATTTTACAAAGAAACTCTAAAAATTATGTGGAGGAATAAACTGGAGAGAGGTAATCGTGGACAGGGAGAAAATAGTGAATTCCATTTTGGGTATGTTGTATTGAGGTACCTCTGAAACATAGGTAATTTTCCCTCACTATCCCAAAACTTCCTGCATCAGTTTTTTAACTGGAGTCTTTTATTAAACTACTCACCTAATGAACTGAAAATTAGCTATTAATAATCACATATGCATTAGAAAAAACAGAAATATTAAAGCAAAAAGGAATTTTAGTGAACTCAACTAAAATTGAGCCTCCTCATTTTATAAATAAGAGTTACAACTATAAGAAATTTTTTTCACATTTCTCCAACAGATTTATTTTTTTGAAGGAATGGAATTTGAAGAGAAAAAACATGGGGCAGAGAGGTATGGAATAGAAAATAGATACTAATGTAAGATGTTTTGCTAACTACTTATAACAACAAACTAGTACAGAGAATGCCCTATACAAAACACAATAAAGGTTCAAAGATGGAGGTGTTCCCTTAGGCAAGGCTGAAGACTTCAGTCTCTGGTATTTGGAATTTAGGCTGCAGTCTTTTTTTTTCGGATGGATCACTGGGTGTGTAGCACAGTCCATGCTTTTAACCAGATTTGAACAGGAGAATGGCCACTTGGTCCAGGTAGAAGTAGATGAAGTGTTTGGATTCATGTGTCACATAACTACTGAAATTCCTCCCCATGGTGCAGTGCCAAGTGGGGTTGTACTTCTTGTCAAACTCCTTGATACGGGCTGCAATGTCCTTCTCTATATTATATTTCTCCAATGCCTGCGTAGCACACTCCACCGAGTCCTGTTGCATCTCCTCTGACATATCAGCATTCTTGATCACGGCCTTTCGGTCATACACAGTTACCAAGGAGCAGGGGCTGGCCGACTGTAACAGTCTCCTGGCGGAAGGGTTAGCAAGGCTCACACCTGCGTAGAGAGGCAGTTGCTGCCAAAGCCGGGGCGCATCTGTAAGAAGTTTTATATAAGCTTCATGGTAATTGCAAAGAGAAACACTTGTGGTAGAAAAGCTAAAAGAGAAATAAATCAAAGCCTACTGCTAAATATGGCAACCCACTCCCAGTATTATATCCTGGAAAATTCCATGGACAGAGGAACCTGACAGGCTACAGTCCGTGGGGTTGCAAAGAGTCTGACTCAACTGAGCGACTAACACACACTGCTAAAAAGTCGTTAAATCAGAAATGAAGACACCAAGAGAGGAAGGCAAAAAAGGAATTATAAAACAGACAGAAAACAATTACCAAAATGGTAATGGTAAATCCTTACTTCTCAGTAATTACCTTAAATGTAAATGGATTAAATTTCCAGTGAAATGACAAAGTGACTGGATGGATACAATGCATGATCCAACTAAAACGCTGCCTACAAGAGACTCACATTAGCATTAAGGAGGCATATAGGCTGAAAATAAAGGGATGGCAAAAGATAATCTTTGCAATAATAATTAAAATAGATCAGGGGTGCTAATAGGTGCTTAGCCACTTCAGTTGTGTCTGACTCTTAGTGATTCCATGAACTGTAGCCCGCCAGGTTCCTCTGTCCATGAAATTCTCTAGGCAAGAATACTGGAATGGGTAGCCATTTCCTTCTCCAGGGAATCTTCCCGATCCAGGGATCGAACCCAGGTCTCCTGCCTTTCAGGCAGATTCTTTACCATCTGAGCAACCAGAGAAGCTGCCATGATCAGGGGTAACTATACTTAAATCAGACAAAATAATCATTGCATCAAAAGTTGTCATAAGAGACAAAGAAGGTCACATACAACGGTAAAGAGGTCAATATGTCAAAAGGATATAGCACTTGTACATATATATGCACAATGTCATAAAACATAAATATATAAAACAAATATTAACAGAGATGAATGGAAAAATAGCAATGCAATAATAATTGGGGACTTTAATACACCACATTTATCAGTTAGCAGATTATCCAGACAGATGAGTAATATGTAAAAAAATAAAAATAAAAACAAACAGTTGAACAACAATGCAAACCAAATAAACAGAGGAAATACACACAGAACATTCTACACAACAGAAGCAGAATATGCAATCTTCTCAAGTGCATAAGGGATATTCTACAGGATAGATCACATATTAGGTCACCAAACAAAATTGGAATCATATTGAATATCTTTTCCAATCACAATGGAATGAAACTAGGTATCAATAACAGGAGAAAAATTGAAAAGTTCATAAGTGTGTGGAAATTTAATAACCCTCTCCTGAACAGAAAATAGTTCAAAAAAAAAAAAATAACAGCATCTTGAGACAAATGCAAATGGAAACACATTCTACCAAAATTTATAGGATTCATTTAAAGCACTTCTAAGAGAGAATTTTATAGCAATAAATAACTATATTAATAAAAAAGAAATACCTCAAATAAACAATTCAAACTTATACCTCAAGGAACTGGAAAAAGAAAGTATTTTTCCTTTTGAACGTATTTTTTATTATAACACCCTACTTTTATGTATGTGTGTGTGTGTGTGTGTGTGTGTGTGTGTGTGTGTAGCAAGAGGCATGCAGATATACATTACAAATACACTATTTTATACAGAAAACATCATATGTAATAGTTAGTCAAAGTTAGATTCTAAAAATAGCTGGGTAATTCTCCTACATTAACCAAAACTGAATCAACAGAAAAAAACCTCTCTGGTGTATTTTTATGGTTATACTTTTCATGATTGGTCCAATTGAACTGATTTTTGCATCAATGGTAAACACTTGTTGTGTGAGTTTCAGATTGTGTGGATTTTTGTGTGGATAATTGAATATTATCCAGTCTATTTAACTAGCATTAGCCATTAATCAACCATTGGATATTGGCTGTAATATTTGTACATATTTACATGTAATCATCACATGGATAAGTTTATAAACATCATGGAGCATTTGAGAAGCTCTGATTATACATGCATTCCCCCAATTTAAACACTTTAAAATTTTTTGTCAAAATACTTTTAAAAAATTAAACTTACCACTATAGATAAGTAATTCTACAGAATTATAAGGAATTTAGATTTGTTCAAACTATCTTCAGATGGGTTGTGTGTCTACTAATGAATCTTTGCAACTGGATATAATATGAGTTGATTATTCAAAATCAGTATTTAGAGAAAGAATCTTTGGATTCAACATAGAAGAAAATGAATTCTCAAACACTTGTGGTATAAAGGAGGAGGTTGAGAAACGCAATAGAAAAAACAAAAAATAAAACTAAACTAAAATATTTGTGTAGGTTTTCCTGAAATGAATAAGCATTGCCCAGGCTGACATTTCCTTAGTATAGTGTCTTATTTAACTGATGGCTTTTCTATTCCTATTAGAAGGACTTATATTATCTAAACTTTGTGTATGTTAATTCTAGGGAAGTGGCAAGTTCTGTCTACACTTATTATTTTGCCTCTAAGGCTTATTTTTATTTTATTTATTTTATTTATTTTATTTTATGGTATAATTGATTTACAATGTTGTGTTAGTTTCAAATGTACAGAGAAGTGAATCTGTTATAAAAATTAATATATCCACTCTTTTCAGATTCTTTTCCCATATAGGTCATTATAGAGTATTGACTGGAGTTCTTCATGCTACACAGAAGGTTCTTATTAGTTATCTATGTTATTGATATATATATATAGTAGTGTGTATGTGTCAATTCCAATTTATTCCTCCACCCTTTACCCCTCAGTAACAAGTTTATTTTCCACATTAGCAACTCTTTTGGTTTTGTGAAAGTGTTAGTCACTCAGTCATGTCCAACTGTTTGTGACCTCATGGACGGTAGCCCGTCAGGTAGATAAGTCCATTTGTAGCGTCTTTTTAGATTCCACATATAAGCAATGTCATATGATATTTGTCTTCCTCGGTTTGACTGTCTTTACTCAGTATAAGAATCTCTAGGTTCCAACTAATAAAAATAATTGGGAAAAAAATTAAAAAAAAATAAAAATAAAAAAATAAATAAAATAACTTAAAAAATTAAAAAAAATACAGCAAGAAGAAAAAAAAAAGAATCTCTAGCTTCAAACATGTTGCTGAAAATAGCATGCATTTTTCTTTTTTCTGGTCAAGTAATATTCCATTGTGTATATGTACCAATCTTCATAATCCATTTCTATGTTGATGAATATTTTGGTTGCTTCCATTCCTGGCTATTGTGAGTAGTGCTTCAGTGAACATTCAATTGCATATATTTTTCAAATTATTGTTTTCTCCAAATATATTCCCAGGAGTGGGATGGCTAGATCATATTGTAACTCTGTTTTCAGTTTTATTAAGGAAAGCTCCATACTGTTCTTCATAGTGTCTGTACCACTTTGCATTCCAACCAACAGTGTAGGAGGGTTACCTTTTCTCCACCTTCTTTCCAGCATTTATTTTTTATAGACTTTTTGGTGATGGCCATTCTGACCAGTGTGAGGTGATACAACATGGTAGTTTCGATTTGCATTTCCCTAAAATTAGTGATGTTGAGAATCTTCTCATGTGCATCTGTATGTCTTCTTTGAAGAAATGTTTATTTAGATCTTCCACTTATTTTTTGATTGCATTGTTTGCCTTTTTTGATATTGAGCTGCATGAACTATTTGTGCATTTTGGAGATTAATCCCTTGTGGTTTGCTTCATTTGAAGTATTTTCTCTAATCTGGAGAGTTTTCTTTTCATTTTTTAATGGTTTTGTTTGTTGTGCAAAAGCTTTCACTTAATTAACTCTCATTGTTTATTTTTGTTTTTTATTTTCATTGTTCTAGGAGGATGATGGAAAAAAAGAGCTTGATGCAATTTATATTAGGAAGTGTTCTCCCTGTGTATTCCTCTAATAGTTTTATAGTATCCAGCCTTATGTTTAAATCTTTAATACATTCGAGTTTGACTTTGTGTATGATGTTAGGGTGTGTTCTAATTTCATTCTTTTAGATATAGCTACCCAGCTTTCCTCGGAGAAGGCGATGGCAACCCACTCCAGTACTCTTGCCTGGAAAATCCATTGGATGGAGGAGCCTGGTAGGCTGCAGTCCATGGGGTCACGAAGAGTTGGACATGACTGAGCAACTTAATTTTCAGTTTTCACTTTCCTGCATTGGAGAAGGAAATGGCAACCCACTTCAGTGTTCTTGCCTGGAGAATCCCAGGGACGGGGGAGCCTGGTGGGCTGCCGTCTATGGGGTCACACAGAGTCAGACACGACTGAAGCAACTTAACATCAGCAGCAGAAACCCAGCTTTCCTAGCACCACTTATTGAAAAGACTCCTCCACTGTATATTCTTGCCTACTTTGTCACAGATTATGTGACCATAAATTCATGGGTTAATCTGTGGATTTTCTGTCCTGGTTCATTGATTTGTATTCCTGTTTTGTGCCAATACCATACTGTTTTGATGACTGAATCATTTGTAGTATAGTCTGAAGTCAGGAAACCTGATTCCTCCAGCTCTGTTTTTCTTTCCCAAGATGGCTTTGACTATTCAAGTTCTTTTTTGTCTCCACAAAAATTTTAAGACATTTTGTCCTTGTTCTTTGAAAAATGCCACTGGTAAGAGGACAAGGATTTCACCAAATCTGTAGATTGCCTTGGGTAGTATAATCATTTTGACAATAGTGATTCTTCCAACCCAAGAACATGGTATACTTTTTCATCTGTCTGTACCATCTTTGATTTCTTTCATCAGTGTCTTATAATTTTTGGAGTTCAGGTCTTTTACTTCCTTCAGTAGGCTTAGTGCTATATATTTTATATTTTTGATGCAATGGTAAATAGGATTTTTTTTTTATTATTTTTCTTTTTTATCTTTCATTGCTAGTGTATAGAAATGCAACAGATTTCTGTGCATTAATTTCATATCATACAACTTTATTAAATTCTTTGGTGACCTCTAATAATTTTCTGGTAACATCTTTAGGATTTTCTATGTATGCTATCATGTCATCTGCAAACAATGACACTGTTACTTCTTTTCCAATTTGGATTCCTTTTATTTAATTTTCTTCTCTGATACCCATGGCCAGGACTTCCAAAATTCTGTTGAATAAAAGTGACAAGATTGGACATCCTTGTCTTGTTTCTGATGTTAGAGGAAATGCTTTCAGTTTTTCACCATTGAATATATTTGTTGCAGGTTTGCCATATGCGGCTTTTATTATGTTGGTGTAAGTTCCCTCTAAGCCTATTTTCTGTAGAGTTTTTATCACAAATGGATTTTGAACTTTGTCAAAGTCATCTTCTTATATATTGATATAGCCTCATGGCTTTTATTCTCCAGTTTGTTAATTGTGTATTACATTGATTGATTTGCATATATTGAAGTAGTCTTGTAACACTGGGATGAATCTCACTTGACTAGGATGTATGATATTTTTAACATGTTGTTGGTTACAGGTTCCTAGTATTCTGTTGAGGAGTTTATCATCTATGTTCATCAATGATATTGGCCTGTAATTTTCTTTTCTTGCGATATCTGTCTGATTTGGGTGTCAGAGTGATGGTGGCCTTGTAGAATGATCTTGGGAGTGCTCCTTTCTCTGCAATTTTTGGGAAGAATTTCAGAAGCTCTTCTCTAAATGTTTGAAAGAATTTGCTTGTGAATTCATCTAGTCTTAGATTTCTGTTTCTTAGAAAATTTTTAATCATGGTTTCAATTTTAGTTCTTAAGACTTGTCTGTTCGTATTTTCTATTCTTGGTTCAGTATTTTAAGGATGTATCTTTCTAAGAAATTGCCCATTTCTTCTAGGTTGTCTATTTTATTGGCATATAGTTGCTTGTGGGAATTTCTTACAATCCTCTGTATTTCTATGGTGTCAGTTCTAATTTCTCCTTTATCATTTCATATTTTATTGATTTGAGTCCTCTTCCTTTTTATCTTGGTAAGTTTGGCTAATGGTTTATCAATTATGTTTATCTTTTCAGAGAACTACCTTTTAGTTTCATTTATCTTTGCTATTGTTTTCTTCATCTCTTTTATTTATAGTTGCCCTAATATTTGATTTTTTTCCTTATACTAACATTGGGTTTTGTTTGTTCTTTATCTAGTTGCTTCAGGTGTAAGAATAGGTTGTTTATTTGAGATTTTTCCTGTCTCCTGAGGTATAATTTATTGCCATAAGCTTCCCTTTTAGAGTTGCTTTTGTTGTGTCCCATAGGTTTTGGATTATCATGTTTTCATTTTGTTTATCTCTAGGTACTTTTTACTTCTTTGATTTCTTAAGTGGTTTATTGATATTTAGTAATATTGCTTAGTCTCCATGTGTTCATGTTCCTTAAAGTTTTTTTCCCTGTAATTTATTTCTATATCTTTGTGGTCAGAAAATGCTTTATATTATTTCAATTTTCTTAAATTTACCAAGACTTGATTTGTGGCCCAAGATGTGATCTATCCTTAAGAATGCTCCATGTGCACTTGAGAAGAGTGTATTCTGCTCCTTTCAGTTGGAATGTCTCACAAATATCAATTAAATATATCCATTCTAATGTGTCATTTAAAGTTTGTGTTTCCTTATAAATTTTCTGTATGGATGATCTACTCACTGGTGAATGTGGAGTGTTGAATTCCTCCACTGTTGTGTTCCTGTCAACTTCCCCTTTTATGGCTGTTAGCACTTGCCTTATATGTTGCAGGGCCCCTATTTTGGGTGCATATATATTTACGATTGTTATGTATTCTTGATTTTATTGCTTGATCATAATGTAGTGTCCTTCTTGTCTCTTGTAACAATCTTTATTTTAAAGTCTATTTTGTCTGATATGAGTGTTGCTACCCCAGCTTTCTTTAAATTTCCATTTGAATGGAATATCATTTTTCCATCTCTTCAGTTTCAGTCTGTATGTGTCCCTGAGTTTGAAATAGTTGTCTGGTAGAAAGCATATATACAGGTCTTGTCTTCATATCCGTTCAACCAGTCTGTGTCTTTTGGTAGAAGCATTTAGTCTATTTACATTTTATTTTAATTTATTTCTTTTTGATTGAAAGATAATTGCTTTATAGTACTGTCTTTGTTTCTACCAAACATCAACATGAATCAGCCCTAGGGTTACTTATGTCCCCTTCCACCTGAACATCCCTCCCACCTCCCTATCCATCCCACCCCTAATCTATTTACATTTAAGGTAATTGATATATATGTTTGTATTGCCATTTTCTTAATTGTTTTTGGTTTGCTTTTGTAGTTCTTTTTCTTCTCTTCTGTTTCCTGTTTAGAGAAGTTACTTTAGTATTTATTGTAAAACTGGTTTGGAGGTGCTGGATTCTCTTAGCTTTTGCATGTCTTTAAAGCTTTTGATTTCTCCATAGAATCTAAACGTGATCTTTGCTAGGTGACCTATTTTTGGTTGTAGGTTTTTCCCTTTCATAATTTTAAATATGTCATTTCATTCTCTTTTGGCCTATAGAAGCTCTGCTGAAAAATCAGATGATAATCTTATGGGGAATTCGCTTGCAGGTTATTTGTTGTTTTGGTTTTACTGCTTTTAATATTTTTTTTCTTTGTATTTAATTTTTGTTAGTTTGATTAATATGTGTCTTGGCATGTTTCTCCTTTGGTTTATCCTGTATGGGACTCTGCACGTCCTGGACTTGGATGACTATTTCCTTTCCCATATTAGGGATTTTAAAAATTCTCTTCAAATATTTTCTCAGGCCCTTTGTCTTTTTCTTCTTCTTCTGGGACCTATAATTCAAATATGGATGTTAATGTTGTCCCAGAAATCTCTGAGACAGTCCTCATTTCTTTTCATTTTTTCCCCTGTTCTGTGGCAGTGATTGCCATCATTCTATTTTCCAGCTCACTTATTCATTCTTCTGCTTCAGTTATTCTGCTATTGATGTCTTCTAGTGTATTTTTGATTTCATTTATTTTATTGTTCACCACTATTTGTTCTTTAGTTCTTCTAGATTCTTGTTAAACATTTCTTTTATCTTCTTGATCCATGCCTCCATTTTTTTTCACAATACCTTGGATCATCTTCACTATCATTACTCTGAATTCTTTGCCAGGTAGATTGCTTCTCTCTTCTTCATTTAGTTGTTCTTGTAGGTTTTTACCTTGCTCCTTTGTCTGCAGCATATTCCTATCTTCTGATTTTGTCTGCCTTACTCTGTGGTCTTTCTTTTGGCTGCGGGGTGGTAGTTCCTTTTGCTTCTGGTGTCTACTCCCTCACATGCGAGTTTGTCCAGAGGCTTATATAAGCTTCTTGGTGGGAGGTATTGGTGCCTGTGCTCTGGTGGGTGAAGCTGGGTCTTGTCCCTTTGGTAAGCAGGGCTGTGTCAAGGGGGTGTCTATGAGCTTAATATGACTTTAGGCAGCCTGTCTGGTAATGGGTGAGGCTGTGTTCCTCTCTTGCTTGTTGTTTGGCCTGAGGTATTGAACACTGGAGCTTGCAGCTTTTCGGTTGGAGCTGAGACTTGGTCCAATATGGGGACCTCTGGGAGAGTTCCTGCCAATTAATATTTCTTGGGGTCAGGAATTCTCTGGGAGCCCAGCAGCTAAGAATGGAAACCCTCACTTTCCCAGGCGGCCCTCCAAGACCTCCAGGTAGGTCTCTGGACCCACTGTGGGCACTATGGTCACAACTCAGAGCCCATGTCCCACATATATGTGTTCTCAAAATCCACAGCTACTAAAGTTAGACTGGTCTCCCTTCTGCGAGCACTTTTCCATTCAGATTTTCTGCAGGCATTGGATACACCAGTCTGAGAGCAGTTATTCAATCTGTTGCTTATAGAGAACAGAGATTTCTGTTCCTCCTCCTTAGTCACACAGCCCCTTGGGCTCAGCTTTGGTTTCAGGCCTACCTCTATGTGTGGGCCACCTTCAGGTGTCTCTTCCTTGCTCAGGTGAGAGGGTACAAAGGCAGAAACTGACTAAGACTTATATACTTGCTGAGAAGGGATAACATGGCTATGATTGGGGTGCACACACTTGCTCTATTGGGAATGCCTCCCAGTTCCCACAGAGGCAGGGGCTGGCATGTGGAAAGAGAAGTCACAATTGTAGCCCTACTGTTTGTGCCCCACTCAACAGTGGCATCTCACTTCCAAGTCAGTCCACACTTCCTCCAGGAGTTTCCTGACTGAGGAGTGCTTCACCCCATCCCCTCAGGCTGTCTTCACACAGCTTTTCTCCTCACTTCTGTCCTTTCAGGCCATCTCTGAGCAGCCAAACAGTTATCCTCTATCCAGGTCCACTCTCCTAACCCCACGCTTTAGCACCCAGCTCCCATCTGCACTGGGGGACACCCATCCCAGACTGGGGCATGCAAGGCCTGTGGTACAGATCATCCATGCAAATCTTGTTCTGTCCTGCCTGCCACAGACCAACCACTGCATTTTCTTTTGATCGCCCCTGAAGGCCCCTTTCTATTTCAGTGTGTTCTGCCACTGGTGTGGGGCCTCCCTTTGTGTGGTAACCTCTCGTCTTCTTCATTTCCCTCCCCAGGATGTGGTCTCATCCTGTTTACTCTCTTCTTTTTCTTCTGTTTCTCTCCTTCATTCGACCTGGTTATGCTGCGATCTTTTCTTGTCCTCCAAGGTGTCCAAGGTTCTTTGCTAGTGTTTAGCAGGTTCCATGTGAATTGTTTCATTTATAGATGTATTCTTGATGTACCTGTGAGGAGAAGTGAATCTGAGATTCTCCTATTCTGCCATCTTGACTGATCTTCTCTAAGGCTTATTTTTAAAAACACTTTTGGGGTTATATTAAGAGCTCCAAATGATACCAAAATTTTTTTTAACAAGGTATAAATTAGAATACCGATGCTGATGGAAGTTATTAAATGCAACGTGTTATTGAGTGTTTATATGGACATGTATAATATGAACAGTTATGTAGAGAGGTTCATTTCATCCTTGAAGCTATCTGATTTTTTTATAGCCTCAACAAATATGTTCACCGCATTTTCAAGCTATCAAAATTAAGAATAAACCATATTGTTATCTCTTGGATCCTCTTTCTGGTATATCCATCAGTATATGCTGCTGCTGCTGCTGCTGCTAAGTCGCTTTAGTCGTGTCCGACTCTGTGTGACCCCATAGACGGCAGCCCACCAGGCTCCCCCATCTCTGGGATTCTCCAGGCAAGAACACTGGAGTGGCTTGCCATTTCTTTATCCAACGCATGAAAGTGAAAAGTGAAAGTGAAGTCCCTCAGGCATGTCCAACTCCTAGCGACCCCATGGACTTCAGGCCACCAGGCTCCTCCGTCCATGGGATTTTCCAGGCAAGAGTACTGGAGTGGGTTGCCATTGCCTTCTCCACCATCAGTATATACCCAATTACAAATGAGACTGCATTTCCCTTGATTCCTGAAGTCATCATTTCTTTGGGTTCATTCTTCATTCTGTGGCATAAAATATGTTTTCTGAGACTCTTTTTTTTTTGCTCCCTTTTTGCTTGTTTTCCTACCTCACTAGGTTCAATTCTTCTTCCTTCTTCATCTTGGCTGTTTTACTCATGTTACATCCTTCTTTGTAATTTTAGTTAGTAACTAGTAGTACCAGAGCATGAATATTATTCTCTCCCTGCTTAAGAAAACACTATTCATAATTTTGTTCAGTCTTTTAGGGAGAAGACTTCAATGAAAGTATGATTATACTTTTGTCTCAATCTTTCTGGCTTGAATTAGTTTATAGCAAGCTATTTGAAACAAATGAATCTGAGCAAACTCTGGGAGATAGTGGAGGACAGAAGAGCCTGGCATCCTAAAGTTCATGGGGTTGCAACGAGTCAGACACAACTGAGCAACTGAATAACAGCATTTGAAACACATGCTATGTTTCATGTGTCTCTTATTCAACATGTAGTTTCAAAGAGGAAATGAAAAACCCATGTTAAACCTAACTTTATTTAGTTAAAAAAAAAAACTATATGACAAAGACAGATAAGAGTTTTCAAAATATCTCATCCTACTGCCCTTTAAAACGTCTAATTTCTTCCTTGGTTCCCAAGGGTAATATGTTTTCAGCTTACTTCTTGGCCTGGAAAACAAAGTTTCAAGAAAAAAATCCCTTTTTGGCTGGGGTTTGTATTATCTACAGGAAGATTGAAGGGGGAAAAGTCTATTTTGTTTTTAAATAACTGTAAACTCTGTCTTCATGGCTTCTTTAACCAAAAAATATTGATTGGGCCAATCTGGAACTGAGCTAAGAATAGAGCTAACTTCTTTTTCATTTCTACTTTGTACAGTTAAACCAAGTAAAATTAAAACAATGGGATTTATCAAGATGCTTGGCATAAATAAAAAAAAACTCTTTTTGGCTCTTATACAATGTGGAAGTTAGTAAATATTTGTTAACTATCATACAACAATTGTCTAAGAAAAATATTTTGAAGAAGAGAATTTTTCTTCCCCTAAAAATTCTTCTCTTTCAAAACCAAAGATGCTGGAGGTGATCCTAGGATGGTGGAGGAATAGGACGGGGAGACCATTTTCTCCCCCCACAAATTCATCAAAAGAATATTTGAACACTGAGCAAATTGCACAAAACAAATTCTGAATGCTAGCAGAGGACATCAGGAACCCAGAACAGCAGCCCCCTGTCTTTGAAAGGAGGTAGGGAAAAAATATAAAAGATAAAAAGAGAGACAAAAGAGGTAGGGACAGAGATCCATCCTGGGAAGGGAGTCTTAAAAGAGGAGAAGTTTCCAAACACCAGGAAACCCTCTCACCAGTGGGTCTGTGGGTAGTTTTGGAGGCTCAGAGGACAACATAACCAGGAGGATAAATAAACAAACAAACAAACAAACAAACAAACCCCACAGATTACATGCCTAACGGCAACTCCCAGTGCTCATATCCACCACCAGCAAGTGGGGGCTGAACAGGGAGACATGGGTTGCATTGCTTAGGGTAAGGACCAGGCCTGAATGCCCTGAGGGCAATCTAAGGGAACTAACGTGAGATAGCAACCCAAACTGGGGGAGAGCCAGAGAGAGAAAGACAGAGAGAAAGAGAGAGAGAGAGAGAAACTATCCCACAAAAAGCCCTAACTTAAGGCACTTACAGGTCCACTCACAGAACAAAGGGCTGAGTAAATACCAGAGGAGAGTTAGCAGGCTGCAGACCAGTCTATCCTCCGCAGGAGACAGGGAGGCAGGTGGGGGCCAGCCAGAGCCGGAAAGGAGGAATCGCAGCCCCAGAGAGGCATCCTCTAATGAACTGCAAGCAGGCTCCCAGTTGCTAACCAAGTCTTCCTGGGATCCTGGAGGGTTGACATCCGCCAAGAGAGTTGCAGTCAGAGATCAGCTCCCCAGAAGAGACACATGGAACACCTGAAGCGGGCGTTCCCATTGCCACCCAGGAAACTGTGCGGCTGGGACCGGGGAGGTGATAAGATGCACTCCCCACCTGGGGAGACTGTGCTTGCCAAGTATATGGTCGCCTGAGCTGCTCAGACCTGGGAAAGGCACAAAACACAGGCCAAGCCGTCTGCACCTTTGTGGACTACCTGAGAACCTGAATCTGAGCGACTTAGACCTGGGAAGTGCACCCAACCCAGGGCCTGCCTCAGACAGTTCCCCGGCAGTGCAACCTAGAGCTTGAGAAGTGTAGACTGGGAAAGCACACGCACTGTGAGTGGAGGAAAACCTGGTGTGGCTGAGACACTGTGAGCACTCCCCACACACGCCAGTGATATTTGTTTGCAGTGTTCCTCCCTCCCCACAGCACGACTGAACAAGTGAGGTTAAATAAGTGACCGCCTTTGCTCCCTTGTGTCAGGGTGGAAATTAGACACTGAAGAGACCAGCAAACAGAAGAAGCTAAAATGAACAGAGGGAACCACTTTGGATGTGACAGGTGAAACATCTTGAAACCCTGTACTTAGCACCGACTACTTTGGAAGGGGCCTATAGATCTTGAGAAGGATAAGCCGGGTCAAGGAACTACCTAAAACTGAACTGACCCCATACTGCCTGCAACAGCTCCAGAAAAATTCCTAGATATATTTTTACAATTATTATTTTTATTTTTTTAATTTTAAGTCCTCTATTACTCCTTTAATTTTCATTTTTATAACCTACTATTACCTTGCCAAAAGAAGACCCTATTTTATTTTATTTTTATTTTATTTTTTTTTTACAGAAGACCCTATTTTAAAGCAAACTTCATAGATATATTTTATAATTTTTTGTGACTTTGTTTTATTTTTTTAATATTGTATTTTTTGAGAGTCTGACCTCTATTATATATTTTTAATCTTTGATTTTTGGTATTTGTTATCAATTTTATACCTTAGGAAACCCAATCTTCAGTACCTATTTTTGCTTGGGAGTGCAATTACTGGCTTGATTGCTCTCTCCCCCTTTTGACTCTCTTTTTTCTCCACCAGGTTGCCTCTATCTCCTCCCTTCCCCTTCTCTTCTCTACCCAACTCTGTGAATCTCTTTATGTGTTCTGGCCTGTGGAGAACACTTAGGGAACTGACTACTGGCCGGATCTCTCTCTCTCTCCTTTTGATCTCCCCTTTTCTATTCCTGGTCACCTCTATCTCCATCCTCCCCCTTTTCTTCTCCATGTAACTCTGTGAACCTCTCCGGGTGTCCCTCACTGTGGAGAAGCTTTTCATAATTAACCTAGATGTTTATCAATGGTACTGTATAGATGGGGAAATCTTGAGGCTACAGTAAGAATAAGACTGAAAACCAGAGGCAGGAGGCTTAAGTCCAAAACGTGAGAACACCAGAATACTCCTGACTCCAGGGGATATTAAATCAATAAGAGCTCATCCAAAAGCCTCCATACCTACACTGAAACCAAGCTCCACCCAAGAGCCAACAAGTTCCAGAGCAAGACATACCATGCAAATTCTCCAGCAACACAGGAACAAACCCTGAGCTTCAATAAACAGGCTGCTCAAAGTCACACCAAACCCATAGACATCTCAAAACTCACTACTGGACACTTCATTGCACTCCAGAGAGAAGAAATCCAACTCCAACCACCAGAACACCGACACAAGCTTCCCTAATCAGGAAACCTTGACAAGCCACCCATCCATCCCCACCTACAGCAAGGAACCTCCACAATAAAGTGGAACTACCAACTGGCAGAATACAGAAAGGCCACCCCAAACACAGCAATCTAAACAAGATGAAAAGGCAGAGAAATATTCAGTAGGTAAAGGAACATGACAAATGCCCACCAAACAAACCAAAGAGGAGAAGATAGGGAATCTATCTGAAAAAGAATTTGGAATAATGATAGTAAAAATGATCCAAAATCTTGAAAACAAAATGGAGTTACAGATAAATAGCCTGGAGACAAGGATTGAGAAGATGCAAGAAATATTTAACTAGGACCTAGAAGAAATAAAAAAGAGTCAATCAATAATGCAATAAATGAAAGAAAAAGCACTCTGGAGGGAACCAACAGTAAAATAATGGAAGCAGAAGATAGGACAAGTGAGGTAGAAGATAAAATGGTAGAAATAAATGAGGCAGCATGGAAAAAAAGGAAAAAAAAAAAGGATTAAAAGAAATGAGGACAAACTCAGGGACCTCTGGGACAATGTGAAATGCCCCAACATTTGAATCATAAGAGTCCAAGAAGAAGAAAAAAGAAAGGCCATGAGAAAATACGTGAGGAGATACTAGTTGAAAACTTCCTTAAAATGGGGAAGGAAATAGTCACCCAAGCCCAAGAAACCCAGAGTCCCAAACAGGATAAACCCAAGATGAAACACCCCAAGACACATATTAATCAAATTAACAAAGATAAAACACAAAGAACAAATATTAAAAGCAGCAAGGGAAAAACAACAAAACAACACACAAGAGGATTCCCATAAGGATAACAGCTGATCTTTCAATAGAAACTCTTCAGGCCAGAAAGAGATGGCAGGGCATACTTAAAGTGATGAAATGGAAAAAAAACCTACAACCCAGATTACTATAACCAGCAAGGATCTCATTCAAATATGAAGGAGAAATTAAAACCTTTACAGATAAGCAAAAGCTTAGAGAATTCAGGACCACCAAACCAGCTCTTCAACAAATGCTAAAGGATCTTCTCTAGACAGGAAACACAAAAAGGGTGAATAAACTCAAACCCAAAACAACAAAGTAAATGGCAATGGGATCATACTTATTAATAATTACCTTAAATGTAAATGGGTTGAACACCCCAACCAAAAGAAAGAACTGGCTGAATGGATATGAAAACAAGACCCCTATATATGCTGTCTACAAGAAACCCCCCTCAAAACAGGGGACACATACGTCTGAAGATGAAGGGCTAGAAAAGAATATTTCATGCATATGGAGACCAAAAGAAAGCAGGAGTAGCAGTACTCATATCAGATAAAATAGAATTTAAAATAAAGGCTGTGAAAAGAGACAAAGGACACTACATAATGATCAAAGGATTAATCAAAGAAGAAGATATAACAATTATAAATATATATATGTATCCAACATAGGAGCAACGCAATATGTAAGGCAAATGCTAACAAGTATGAAAGGAGAAATTAACAATAACACAATAATAGTGGGAGACTTTAATACCCCACTCACACCTATGGATAGATCAACTAAGCAGAAAATAAGCAAGGAAGCACAAACTTTAAATGATACAATGGGCCAGTTGATATCAGACCTAATTGATAGCTATAGGATATATCGTCACAAAAGAATGAATTTCACCTTTTTCTCAAGTGCACACAGAATCTTCTCCAGGATAGATCACATCCTGGGCCATAAATCTAGCCTTGGTAAATTAAAAAAAAAAATGAAATCATCTCAAGCATCTTTTCTGATCACAATGCAGTAAGATTAGATGTCAACCACAGGGAAAAAGTATTAAAAATACAAATATATGGAAGCTAAACAATACACTTCTGAATAGCCAACAAATCACAGAAGAAATCATAAAAGAAATAAAACTATGCATAGAAATGAATTAAAATGAAAACACATCAACCCAAAACCTATAGGATTCAGTAAAAGCAGTGCTAAGGGGGTTTCATAATAATACAAGCCCACCTCAAGAAACAGGAGAGAAATCAAATAACTTAACTATACACCTAAAAGAACTAGAAAAAGAAATGAAACACCCCAGGGTGAGTAGAAGGAAAGAAATCATACAAATTAGGGCAGAAATAAATGCAAAAGAAACAAAGGAGACCATAGCAAAAATCAACAAAGCTGGTTCTTTGAGAAGATAAATAAAAAAGACAAACCACTAGCCACACTCATCAAGAAAAAAAAAGGGGGGGGAGGGAGAAGAATTAAATCAACAAAATTAGAAATGAAAATGGAGAAATCACAACAGACAACACAGAAGTACAAAGATCATAAAAGACTACTATCAGCAACTATATGCCAATAAAATGGACAAGTTGGAAGAAATGGGCAAATTCTTAGAAAAGTATTACTTGCAACAACTGAACCAGGAAGAAATAGAAAATCTTAACAGACTCATCACAAGCACAGAAATCGAAACTGTAATCAGAAATCTTCCAGCAAACAAAAGCCCAGGACCAGATGGCTTCATCAGCTGAATTCTACCAAAAATTTAGAGAAGAACTAGCACCTATCCTACTCAAACTCTTCCAGAAAATTGCAGTGGAAATAACCTTCCAAACTCATTCTATGAGGCCACCATCACCCTAATACCAAAACCAGACAAAGATGCCACAAAGAAAAAAAAAAAAAAAGAAAACTACAGTGCAATATCACTGATGAACATAGATGCAAAAATCTTTAACAAAATTTTAGCAAACAGAATCCAACAACATACTAAAAGATCATACATCATGACCAAGTGGGCTTTATCCCAGGGATGCAAGGATTCTTCAGTATTTGCAAATCAATCAATGTGATACACCACATTAACAAATTGAAAGAAAGAAACTATATGATTATCTTAATAGGTGCAGAGAAACCCTTTGACAAAATTCAACATCCATTTATGATAAAAACCCTCCAGAAAGCAGGAACAGAAGGAACATACCTCAACATAATAATAAGTATATATGACAAACCCTCAGCAAACATTATCCACATGGTGGAAAATTGAAAGCATTTCCCCTAAAGTCAGGAACAAGACAAGGGTTCCTACTAGAGCTAATCAATGAATAGAGAAAAGTTGCAGGATATAAAATTAGCACACAGAAATTCCTTGCATTCCTATACACTAACAATGAGACAACAAAAAGAGAAATTAAGGAAACAATTCCATTCACCATTGCAATGAAAATAATAAAATAATTAGGTATATATCTACCTAAAGAAACAAACGACCTATATAGAAAAGTATAAATTGCTGATGAAATAAATCAAAGAGGACACTGATCGATGGAGAAATATACCATGTTCATGGATTTGAAGAATCAATATAGTGAAAATGAGTATACTACCCAAAGCAATCTATGGATTCAAGATTCAATGCAATTCCCATCAAGCTACAATTGGTATTTTTCAGAGAACTAGAACAAACAGTTTTACAATTTTTATAGAAATAAAAAAATTCTCGAATAGCCAAAGCAATCTTGAGAAAGAAGAATGGAACTGGAAGAATCAACCTGCCTGACTTCAGGCTACACTGCAAAGCTACAGTCATCAAGACAGTATGGTACTGGCACAAAGACAGAAATATAGATCAGTGGAACAAAATAGAAAGCCCAGAGATAAATCCATGCACCTATGGACACATTATCTTTGACAAAGGAGTCAAGAATGTACAATGGAGAAAAAGCAATCTCTCTAACAAATGGTGCTTGGAAAACTGGTCAACCACTTGTAAAAGAATGAAACTAGAACACTTTCTTACACCATACACAAAAATAAACACCAAATGGATTAAAGATCTAAATGTAAGACCAGAAACTATAAAACTCCTAGAGGAAAACATAGGCAAAACACTCTCTGACAGAAATCACAGCAGGATCCTCTATGTCCCACCTCCCAGAGTAATGGAAATAAAAGCAAAAATAAACAAACGGGACCTAATTAAACTTAAAAGCTTTTGCACAACGAAGAAAACTATAAGCAAGGTGAAAAGATAGCCTTCAGAATGGGAGAAAATGATAACAAATGAAGCAACTGACAAAAAATTAATCTAAAAAATATACAAGCAGCTCATACAGCTCATTTCCAGAAATATAAATGACCCAATCAAAAAATGGGCCAAAGATCTAAACAGACATTTCTCCAAAGAGGACATACAGATGGCTAACAAACACATGAAAAGATGCTCAACATCACTCATTATTAGATAAATGCAAATCAAAACTGCAATGAGTTACCACCTCACGCCAGTCAGAATTGCTGCTATCCAAAAGTCTACAAACAATAAATGCTGGAGAGAGTGTGGAGAAAAGGGAACCGTTTTACACTGTTGGTGGGAATGCAGACTACTATAGCCACTATGGAGAACAGTGTGGAGGTTCCCTAAAAAACTGGAAATAGAACTTCCATATGACCCAGCAATCTCACTGCTGGGCATACACACCAAGGAAACCAGAATTGAAAGAGACACATGAACCCCAATGTTCATCACAGCACTGTTTATAATAGCCAGGACACAGAAGCAACCTAGATGTCCATTGGCAGATGAATGGATAAGAAAGCTGTGGTACATACACACAATGGAATATTACTCAGCCATTTAAAAGAATACATTTGAATCAGTTTTAATGAGGTGGATGAAACTGGAGCCTATTAGACGGCGTGAAGTAAGCCAGAAAGAAAAACACCAATACAGTATACTAACGCATATATATGGAATTTAGACAGATGGTAATGATAACCCTATATGCGAGATAGCAAAAGAGACACAGATGTATAGAACAGACTTTTGAACTCTGTGCAAGAAGGTGAGGGTGGGATGATTTGAGAGAATAGCATTGAAACATGTATATTATCATATGTGAAGTAGATCGCCAGTCCAGGTTCAATGCATGAGACAGGGTGCTCTGGGTGCACTGGGATGACCCAGAAGGGATGGGATGGGGAGGGAGGTGGGAAGGGGATTCAGGATGGGGAACACATGTACACCCATGGTTGATTCACATGAATATATGGCATAACCACTACAATATTGTAAAGTAATTAGCCTCCAATTAAAATAAATAAATTAAAAATAAAAGATGTTGAGTTGCACAGAGAAAGCTTGAGTTTTCTGTAAAAGGATGTAACTTTCACAACTGAATACTATTTTTTAAGAAAGCTATTTTTAATAATAAAAATACTTGGTTTTCTTCTATTAAATCTGTAGTGATCATCCTTTATAGGCTTATTCAATTAGATACACCTCTTGAAAGAGTTCAGGATAACCATGAATTCAAGCTTAGTATCTGTAGCAGTGACACCTAAATTATGCATTATTTTAAACCACAAATTACTGACCATCTGGTCTTTAAAAATATTCATATCTTAGAGGGCTAAAAAAAATGGTGTGGCAAGGATATTCTGAAAATATTTCTCCCAAAGTGTGAAAATCTAAAAAGTTTCTGCTATCAGTTTTCATATCTATATCATTTGAATACTTTGACTAATATGAGTCTGTGTTAGTTGACTCCTCAGACTTAATTTATTTCTATTGTATTTATATTGTTAGAGGTGAAGAAATAAAAATTCTTGCATAAAAGATGCTTGTTTAATTTACCTCTGATCCTTTTCTTTGTTTACAGATTGTGCTTTCACCCAAGAGTGTGTTACTTTTTTGTTTTAAATTTTCTCTTCAAGGTCTTTTGTTACTCCTTTTAGGCAAAGTAGTGCTCCTTTGATTATATGAGTATTAAGTCTAAGAGTGGGAATGGTACATTTTCCAACAGAGTTGAGTGAGATGAATCTAAGGTGGAAGCAAAATGAAAGTACTGGGCTTTTGAGAAGTTGGATAAGCCTCATAAGATAGACATTATCTGAAGAGGCAAAGTAATGGCAGGCAAGATCTAGGTTTTCAATACTATAGTAAAAGTAGATAGAGCTCTTTGAAGAAATAGCTAATCCTATGTGGGGGCATGGGATATGTAAGAGAAGCCTGATACATCTTATAGTGTCATAAATAAAGGAAGTGCTCAAAAACCCAAAATACTGGGGCATATGTCAAAAAGCATGGTGCCAACCTGAAAGTTCTCTCAATGACTGAAGCTGGAATAATTTGCTCAACAAAATAAATAACATAGTATTGGATTATAACCCTAGGTATAAAACAAATATATGTGAGTCCAAAAAATATAAATAAATTGTTGAATAAAGGAGAATAAACAAATCTGTCATGAATAAATTATATAATAACTTCCTTTCTAGGAGGTGGAGCTTAATTCTTCCACTTTGAATGAAGGTTTGATTTAGTGACTCACTTCCAAAGAGTAGTATATAGAAAATGGCTGAGGGAAATAAGTTTATATGGAGAAATCTGACACACAGTACTTATCAGGTAATCAAGGCTAACATCATCAGTGAAAAGACATGGTGATAACATGTATCCTTAATGTGATAGGATGAAAATAGCAATTCTCCTCTGTGTTCTTCCTCTTTCAAACACATAACCTCAGTCAAACCTTGCAAAAAACATCAGACAGACCCAAATTGCTGGACATACTGTAAAACACCAGACAAGTATTCCTCAAAATTGTCACGGTTATGAAGAAATATAAGCATAAATGGAGAAACTGTCACAGACCAATAAAAATTAAAAGAGATATGATTATTAAATCTGATGTGGAATCCTTGAGTGGAAAAAGGACAGTAAGGAAAAAATGAAATCTGAATTAAGTCTCAAATTTGGTTAATAATAATGTATCAAAGTTCGTTCCTTAGTTGTGACATGAAGCATCATTATATAAGATGCAATCAACAGGAGAAAATGAGTGAAGAGTAAATGGGGATTCTCTGTACTATCTCTGACATTTTTCTGTAAATCTAGAACTATTCCCACCAAAATTCATTTTAAAAAGTAAATGGTAAGGAAGACTTCCAAAAGGAATAAACCATAGATATAAATTTTTCACGTCATAATTGTCATTTTGAGCTATACTCCAGTTTGTTTATATGTAAAAGAAACTTGGTTATAGTAAGTGTTATTAAACAAATACCTAGAGAGGATGATGAAATTCCTAGTTAATGGATATTATTGAGATAGTGGTGCATATCTCAACAGTGTTATTGAGACATTTAGGCCAATGTTTCCTTTTTTTTTTATCAAGAGTTGAAATGATTGACATCTTGGGAATGATTCTGAGGTATGTGTGATCATCTGGATACCAGGTCTGCAACTGCAACAAATTTAGATCTGTTGTGATTTAAGAAAGAGAGTCAAAATTGTTGAATCGTCATTTTGGTAAACTCTCTGAATAGATATACTGACTTTAACAGTATAGTAGTGACATTAGGAAACTGTGATTGAGAAGATACTGAAATATATTGGCAGAGCATTTGAATTAAGGAGTAAAAGTAAAAGAGAGATCAAAGATCAGGAGAGGCCAGACTTCTTCCTGGGAGTTGGAGTTATGAAAATAATGGACAGTATTGCATGTTTTTGCATAATTCAAAAGAATAACAATCATTCCTTATAGCCAGCTTTCAGATACAGGAAGCAGCAGCAGAATGTGGGGGTAACACTTGTATTACCTTTGCCTGAAAAATAAATAGCCTAAAAAACACAAATTTTTCTAATAGTATTAGAAAGTATACTAAAAGTAGTAGAATAATGTCTGCTGAAACAATATTTTATCTAAAGTAAGATGAAAACAATCTGCCTCAACTTTTGATGCTTCATTGACTAATGACAAGCATTGTGTGTATGTTAGTCGTTCAGTCGTGTCCGACTCTTTGCGACCCCATGGACTGCAGCCCACCAGGCTTCGCTGTCCATGAGATTTTCCAGGCAAGGATACTGGAGTGGGTTGCCATTTCCTTCTCCAGAGAATCTTCCCAACCCAGGGATTGAACCCGGGTCTCCTACAATGCAGGCAGATCCTTTACTGACTGAGCTACAAGGGGAGCCCAATGACAAGCATTACTGCTTGTCAAACTGCATGTAACAAGAGTAGAACCAACTCCAAGTCCACACATTTGTTTTGATACTTTTCAGCAATTATTGAGGATAATTGTGAATTGTCTATCATCTTTTAAAGAGTAGTTTAAAAGCAGTTTTGTGGCTCAGCTGGTAAAGAATCTATCTGCAGCGTGGGAGACCTGGGTTCGATCCCTGGGTTAGGAAGATCCCCTGGAGAAGGGAAAGGCTACCCACTCCAGTATTCTGGCCTGGAGAATTCCATGGACTTTATGGTCCAGGGGGTCACAAAGAGTCAGACACGACTGAGCAACTTTCACTTTCTTTCACTTAAAATCAATTAATATATATTATGCAAAGATGCTTCCATTGAAAGTTTTACTTTTCTTTTGAAGAAGAATGATTAAGTAACAAAGCTTATTATAGCCTCTTTTTTTTTTTTCCTCATGCATAGACACTGCTCAGATCAAATTCCTCTTCAAGATACTGCAGTTGGTGACAGCATGTCTGAATTGACAGCAGTCAACTCATGTTCTTAGAGTACTGGTCTTGCAAACTGTAAAATCAGAGCAAACATAGGAACCTTAATAGAGTGTATTGAATATTTAGAATATGAATCAGAAGAAGGAAGTGCTTTAAGAAGAGACTGATAAGTAGCCATTGTTGAAAGAGATTAAAGTAGAAATGGAAGACAAAAGGAGAGGGAAAAAAAGATGAAAACAGAGGCAAATGAGTTGTAGGAATTCAAGGTAGAATCTTTCCTTGTAAAAAGCAGGATCACATATAGGAGGAAAGAGCCAAGTTCCCATAGATGGCAAGAGGATGAAGATGGCACTGAAATGTAAGAAAAGGCTGGTTACAATCCTCAAAGGACAGTATGAGCAATTTCAGGAATGATTCTTGTTAAAATTGCAACAATTTTTGCTTGCATATACCTTTAGGGCCAATTTTGAGGGAAGTCTTTCAGATATACAAAATGGCAAAGACATTTTGGATGTTTCTTCTTATGCACCTGGTTGATGCTGGCTGAATCTCACAGTGCACATCTTTCATTACTGCTTGTCTCAGATTCCCAAACTGCAAAGCTATTTAATGAATATGAGGCAAAAAGGTAAAGGAATTGCAACAGCTTGAGATTTATGTAGAGACTGTGTCATCAAGGCTTTTGTTCCCTCTTCCAGCTTCATAAAGGATATAGATTACCAGACAAAGATCTGTGGGGTTTGTAAATCAGTTCAAGCATAATAGTGATGTTTGGAACTTGTACTGAGTTTACTGGAGCTACTTCATTCAATATTAGAACTTTATGTAACCCTTTATTTGCATACATTGTGACTGCTTCTATAGACAGATTCATAAATTACTCCTGGTATACAGAATACATGAAAGGCTGATTGTTTGCATTGCATGGAACAAAGACCTGAGTGTTCAAATATCAGAAGACAGCTGGAACACAATCTGTGCAAAGGCAATTTGAGCCTCCAGGTCCACTCAGTACTAACTTGGAACGTGTAGTGAGAATTGGGAAAATCTCAGTGAGTTATACATTTATGAATTTAGTAACCTAGGATCCTCTCTACTGTTTCCTTCTCTTTCATATATTTTAATCTATAATATTGAGCTTACTAGGGCAATTTGTCTTTGATATGCTGAGATGCAGTTTCAGAATATGGTAAGCCAGATTTGTCTTTGTAAGAATTGTGTGCATGTGTATTCTATGAGGTGGGGGAAATCTTGGATAAAATGGTTTTCATTTGGGTTTCTCTCCTGCTAACAGACTTCCTTGGTGGCTCAGTGGTAAAGAATCCACCTGCAATGCAGGACCCTCAGGAGACATAGTTTTGATTCTTGGGTTGGGAAGATCCCTTGGAGGAGGGCATCCACTCCAGTATTCTTGCCTGGAGAATTCCCACGGACAGAGAAGCCTGGTGGGCTACAGTCCATAGGGTCTCAAGAGTCAGACATGACTTAAGTGACTTAGCACACACACCTACTAACAAACGATAGTAAAGACTGATTGCTGCAGCATCTAAATTAAACCAGTCTTTGTGTTACTCTCTTTGTTTAAAATGCCTCTCCAAAAGTATATAAGGCAGTTCCACAGATTTACATTGCTTGCTTTCATGTTATTACTGATTTCTCTTAGTGTATTAATCACTCTATGTGTAGAGGATAAATGATGACGGAAATTGTAATAATTACTTTGCACTATCAAAGGACTATATATACTAATAGCTTCACAGGGCTGCTTCTTATCCCTAAAGAAGGCTCCAGAGTTTTAGGTTACCACAGACCTGTCTTAGGATTGTTCCAGTGAGCAGTAGTCACAGATTTACTTCCACTGTTTGGTGGTTCTTTGACTTGGCCTAATTGGCTACAGATAGAGCTTATGGTGTTTTAGTTGCTAAATCATGTCCGACTCTTGTGACCCCATGGACTGTAGCCTGCCAGGCTCCTCTGTCCATGGGATTCTCCAGGCGAGAATACGGGAGTGGGTTGCCATTCCCTTCTCCAGAGGCTTATGAAGTTGTCCATGTTATTGGAACCTCAGATACAAATTCTTAATGAAGTTGCAGAAGTCCTTGTTAAGTGGTAAATCGCCGGACCAAAGGGGAAAGGTGAAGGAAGGGATAAATTAGGAAGCTGGGATTAATATATACACACTACTATATATAACATAGATAAGCAACAAGGACCTACTGCATAGCACAGGGGACTATACTCAATTTTATTTTATAATAACCTATAGGGGAAAGGAACCTGAAAAATAATATATATATTTTTTATATGTGTATGTGTGTTTTAGTCACTCACTTGTTTCCAGCTCTTTGTGATCTCATGAACTGTAGCTCTCAAGGCTCCTCTGTCCATGGAATTCTACAGGCAAGAATACTGGAGTGGGTTGCCATTTCCTTCTCCTTATTTATATATATATATATATATATATATATATATATATATATATATACATATAATGTATGTATATATGTGTATATGTATGTATATATAATATGTATGTACACATATTATGTTATATATATACACACATATATAAAACTAAATCTGTGTGTTATACACCTGACTTTAACATGACATTGTAAACCAACTAAAGTTCACTAAACTTTTGAAAATAAATAAGTTAATTATTTTTTAAAAAATTTGGGTTATGGAAGACTGGGTGTTTCTGTCAGAGTTAAAGCAAATCTGATATCTAGAAAATTTACCCTTAAACTCTAAGTTCCTCATATAATTTTCATCCACAGACCACCCTCATTGAAAATTCTTTTAGACACCAACTATCTAGAAGTAATGAGCCAATAAGATATGCCTACATGTTTCTGAGGATTATTGTCTTTTAAAATATATTTGTTTATTTGACTGCATCAGACCGTCATTGCATCATGTGGGATTTTTCGTTGCAGCACACGGGATCTCCAGTTAAGGCAGGCAGGCTCAGTAGTTGCAGCACGAGGACTTAGTTGCCTCATGGCATGTGGGATCTTTGTTCCCTGGCCTGGGATCAAACCCAAGTCCTCTGCATGTTAAGATTATTGTCTTTTGGAGGGAATTTTGTACTACAGACGTATCTGGTGAACCACCAATAGAACTTAAGATTTAGAGTGTTTAAAAACTTTCATTTTCACTCTCTATCTTATCTGTTTAACTTATCTGTTTAACTTCTGATGTTTCAAAGTCAAATGACCAAGGTAAGCAAATGGAAAATTTCCAAACACAGGATTACAAAGATTTTAATGTGACTCTTCAAATAAATGTTTGTGTGGGGAAATATCAAAAAATGAAAGTTAAGTAGCTGTACTGTTTTCCACAAGCTGATGCTTTTATTTTGCCAACCTTCCATGAATCCCTTAGCATTGTTTCATTCAATCTTTGTCTTTGCTAGATTATGCAAATGGTTCATTTATTGTGTATAAAAGTACAAAAATTGTTAATGAGTTTGCTGCACATACATACATACATATAAGTATACACACATATCCTTTCTGTGCTACAGTTTAACCGAGAACTGCAGGTTTTAATATAGTGTAGTTAATAGAATGTGACATCTCTACTGTGAATACTAAATACTATACGCTATGTACAGTCCACATGGGCAGGACCTCAATGTGTGCTAAAACAGATTATACCTGTGAATTGAGGGCTACATGTAAAATCCATCAGTGCTACATTAGAGAAACCATTTGGAATTTTTTTCTTTTCTTTGGTCAGGCAGTCTTTGAGTCTGTTGAAACTCAGTGTTACTCAGTAGTCCTATGGGTTATTTACTTTGTCTTCTCAAGGGTTATCAGTATAGTTATCTCATCTTGCTGAGTTATATATTTAGCAGACATATGTTAGATATACTCTTTCATATTTGCACCAAGACTAGATTGTGGAAAAGGCCCACAAAGCTTAGGCTCAACCTGTTCAATGGCATTCTTTAATGTTTGACTACAATACCTCTACACTTTCTAGCAATCTGTAATTGTGTGACTTTTACCCTTTATCAGGATGCAAAAAAAATATTTTCTTCTACTGATTGCTGCTGAGAGGTAAAATCCAGGTATTTCAGAAAACCAGCATGATGGTCTTTTCTGGAGAGCTGCATTAATTGATTAACTTGTCATTACTTACAGATATGCAGGCCTCGGAAGAACTTGAGAGGGCATGTAGTCCACACAACAGCCACGTCAGTCCTCTACCTGACTTTATTTATTAAAAAAAAATTTTTTTTTCATTTATTTTTATTAGTTGGAGGCTAATTACTTTACAATATTGTAGTGGTTTTTGCCATACATTGACATGAATCAGCCATGGATTTACATGTATTCCCCAACCCAATCCCCGCTCCCAACTCCCTCTCTACCCAATCCCTCTGGGTCTTCCCAGTGCACCAGACCAGAGCACTTGTCTTATGCATCCAACCTGGGCTGGTGATCTGTTTCCCTATAGATAATATACATGCTGTTCTCTCGAAACATCCCACCCTCGCCTTCTCCCACAGAGTCCAAAAGTCTGTTCTGTACATCTGTGTCTCTTTTTCTGTTTTGCATATAGGGTTATCATTACCATCTTTCTAAATTCCATATATATGTGATAGTATGCTGTAATGTTCTTTATCTTTCTGGCTTACTTCACTCTGTATAATGGGCTCCAGTTTCATCCATCTCATTAGAACTGATTCAAATGAATTCTTTTTAATGGCTGAGTAATATTCCATGGTGTATATGTACCACAGCTTCCTTATCCATTCATCTGCTGATGGGCATCTAGGTTGCTTCCATGTCCTGGCTATTATAAACAGTGCTGCGATGAACATTGGGGTGCACGTGTCTCTTTCAGATCTGGTTTCCTCAGTGTGTATGCCCAGAAGTGGGATTGCTGGGTCATATGGCAGTTCTATTTCCAGTTTTTTAAGAAATCTCCACACTGTTTTCTATAGTGGCTGTACTAGTTTGCATTCCCACCAACAGTGTAAGAGGGTTCCCTTTTCTCCACACCCTCTCCAGCATTTATTGCTTGTAGACTTTTGGATAGCAGCCATCCTGACTGGCGTGTAATGGTACCTCATTGTGGTTTTGATTTGCATTTCTCTGATAATGAGTGATGTTGAGCATCTTTTCATGTGTTTGTTAGCCATCTGTATGTCTTCTTTGGAGAAATGTCTGTTTAGTTCTTTGGCCCATTTTTTGAGTGGGTCATTTATTTTTCTGGAATTGAGCTGCAGGAGTTGCTTGTATATTTTTGAGATGAATCCTTTGTCTGTTGCTTCGTTTGCTATTATTTTCTACCATTCTGAGGGCTGTCTTTTCACCTTGCTTATAGTTTCCTTAGTTGTGCAAAAGCTTTTAAGTTTCATTAGGTCCCATTTGTTTATTTTTGCTTTTATTTCCAATATTCTGGGAGGTGGGTCACAGAGGATCCTGCTGTGATTTATGTCGGAGAGTGTTTTGCCTATGTTCTCCTCTAGGAGTTTTATAGTTTCTGATTTTAAATAGCACCACAAAACTTCCAACTTCTGAGAAGCTGATCTGTTTTCTTAAAGATCTTTGTTAAAAGAGATGCTTAACTCCTATAAATCATTCATTTATGTAACTGACAATTTTTACTGTCAGGGAATTTCTTAGGTTGAACAGGCTTGTCAAGCTTCTCGCAAAATTGGTTCCTTTCAATCTCCCATTGTAGATATGGGGAATTGTGACTTTTCAGGGTAAAACAAAACAATGATCCTGAAAAAAAATATGAAACCACTCTTGATGCTCTTTTCTTTGGGCTAAAGAATTTCATTTCTTCTTTAGAACTTATTTAAATACATTTTAGTCACAGTTTTCTTTCTTTTCCAGATGCTACTCAAGTTATTTTCAGATGTTAGCAATGTGTGTTTCAACATTGGACAGGGTACCTTGAGATTAATGTGTGGGTGGAAATGAATCACACTTCAAAATTTCATTTCCCCAAAACATTTTTCCACTTAGACCAACACCAAATGGCTGAGCTGGAATCAAGATTACTGGAAGACATATCAACAACCTCAGATATGGTGATGATATCACCCTAATGGCAGAAAGCAAGAAGGAACTAAAGAACCTCTTAGAGAGGGTGAAAGAGGCGAGTAAAAGAGCTAGCTTAAAACTCACCATTCAAAACATTAAGACCATAGCATCCAGTCCCATCACTTCATGGCAAATACATGGAGGAAAAGTGAAAGCAGTGGCAGGTTTTATTTTCTTGGGCTCCAAAATCACTGCAGATGGTGAATGCAGCCATGAAATTAAAAGATGCCTGCTCCTTGGAAGAAAATCTATGACAGACCTAGGCACTGTATTACAAAGTAGAGACATCATTTTTGCTGACAAACATCCATCTAGTCAAAACTATGGTTTTCCCAGTAGTCATGTAAGGATATGAGAATTGGACCATAAAGAAGGCTGAGTACCAAAGAATTGATGCTTTCAAACTGCAGTGCTGGAGATAACTCTTGAGAATCCCTTGGACAGGAAGGAAATCAAACCAATCCTAAAGAAAATCAACCCTGAATATTCACTGGATGAACTGACGCTGAAGCTGAAGCTCCAAAACTTTGGCCACCTGATGCAAAGAGCAGACTGACTGGAAAAGACTTTGATACTGGGAAAGACTGAGGACAAGAGGAGAAGTGGGTGACAGAGGATGAGATGGTTGATTGGCATCAACCACACAATGGATATGAGTTTGAGCAAACTCCAGGAGATAGTGAAAGACAGGGAAGTCTGGTGTGCTAAAGTTCGTGGAGTCATACACGACTTAGTGACTGAACAATAACTACAAACTGCTGATATCCAATCATATGGAGGGAAAAAAAAGTTTCTGTCAATACCACCTCTTGCTTCAGTCTTCCTCAATACCAAGTCTGTATTTAGGCCAATTTTTTTCCCATTTCCATTTTTTAAAAAACTCCTTCAACAGAGAATTTGTTCTGCATATTTTTTTTAAAAAATTATCCCATTTTGTACAATATTCAAATAACTCTTCTCTGCCAAGTCAATGATTCAAGAAGGATTTTTAAATTCCAAACTATGTATATGTCACTGTGCTCAGTGTATCTCTTATTGCATAGTTGCTAAGTCCTGCCCAACTCTTTGTGATCCCATGGACTGTAGTCTGTATGCTGGCTTCAATTATATGGCTACCTCATGGTTTGAGCTTGGCTTCCAGTCTCAGCCAATTTTTAGGTAAGTTGCTGCTGTCTTCAGGTGCCATTCTGGAGATGTAGAGTTTCATATAGAGGTAGTATTCTGTATCTCTGAATTTCTATATATATATCATGTGTGTGTGTGGGGGGGGGTTATTTATTCATTGATTTATTCATTATTATCAACAAATAATCATTAATCATATACTATATTCTAGGCACTATGTTAGGTGATAATATTCAATAGCAAACAAAAACACACAAAAGACTTTTCATCATAAAACTTTTAATTTAGTGGAATAATTAACTATTAATCAGAAAAATGATAATGTTGTAAATGTTAGGTATGCTGAGAGCATATGATAGTGGTACATGACTTTTCAGAGGGAAGGAAAAGCTTCACTGAGGAAGGAATACTTGAGCTGAGACCTGACAGAAGAGCATAGGTCCACTAGATTCTCATTAAGCTCCATAATGTCCCTGTGAGTGCATGTGTGCTAAGTTGCTTCAGCTGCATTCGACTCTTTGCAACCCCATGGACTATAGCCTGCCAGGCTCCTCTGTCCTTGAGATTCTTCAGGCAAGAATACTGGAGTGGGGTGCCATGCCGTCCTCCAGTGTCCTTGGATCTGCCTCTGAGAGTCATTAGAGTTTTGAGGAAGAAGGTGGGGTCAAGTTGGAAGGGTAGAGACAAGATGGTAGTTGTATGTTATGATGCAGGTTCAGTAGAATTGAAGGCCAGGAAGCAAGTAGCAGATATCTAGACAACTTGTTACTTATATTTAAAAAAATAATCAGAGAAAAGAAAAAAAAAATTCACCTGCCTCATATTTTCAATATAAAGGGAAAGTGGAAGAAATTGAACACTGGTACATAGGTGTGAAGACCAGTAGTATGCTTGGCAGTGGACTTTGTGATGACTTTTTCTCTTCTTCTTAATTGGAAGAGTAGATATCATCTATCAACTTTGAGGAATGTGATTTTAATAGTGAAGTGATCTAATGGTTCCTACTAGCTAGAATTCAATAGGATGATTGATCTATAGGTAAAAGTTAAAGCTAACAGTATTTCAAAATTAATAAAATAATTATATAGTGAACCCTAGAACATTACAAGAGAGTGCTGAAATGATTGATTAAACAGGACACGGAAAGTTAAATTTGAAAGTTGTATCATCAGTAGTAAGAAGACAGTGTGGAGAGTTTTGTTCAGTAAATTGAGCATCTAAAGTCAAACGGTGCAAGAATACAAGCACGTTGTCACAAAGTTTTATAAAATATTATAAAGTGGCAAAACCTAAGAAGGGACATGACAAATCTAAACAAGGTGGGAAAGTTAGGCCAAATGTGTTTATCAACTTTTGGGATATCTTTAAAACATGAGTAAGGAAACCAAGGACAAGAATAATTGCTTCTTCAGTTTGGACAAAACACAGATAAAACTATCCAGAAAATATAATATAGAAAAGAATTGAAGGTTGCTTTTTAAAAGATTGGGACTAATTTTAGTATTTTTCTTATCTTTACCTAAGCTAGGATTAAACTGTATTTTCCAGTTTTATATCTAGTTTAGCTTTTTAATTTCAAGCTATATCTTTGTTTTTTAAAGTTTGTTTTCTTTAATTTTAAAATCATTTAAACAATATTGTAAGAATATTTAAATCTCTCTTGTTTTCATTTTGCTGTGTTAAAAAATAATATCATTTTCAACAAATGAACTTACAATACAGAAACAGACTCAAAGACTTAGAGAAGAACTTAGGGTTATCAGTGGGGAAATGGTAGTGGGGGGAGGGAGAGGATTGGGAGTTTGGGATTGACATGTTCATACGTTGCTATACTTAAAATAGATAACCAGAAAGGATTCACTGTATAGCACAGAGAACTCTACTTAATATTCTGGAATAATCTAAATAGGAAAATAATTTGAAAAAAATAGATAAATATTTATATATAACTGAATAACTGCTATTCACCTGAAACTAACACAATATTGCTAATCAACTATACTCCAATATATAAAAAAAGTAACATCATTTTCAAGCACTCATTTGTGTATATCATAGTATAGCGTAACAGTTAATAGTATGGATTCTTGAGTCAGGCTTGCCGGGATCTGATTTCTCCCTGTACTATTCACTGGTTATTTGATTCCAGCAAGCTGTTTAATGTATCTGTTCCTCAGTTTCCTTATCTTTAAGATGAAGATAAAAATAGTATCTAGCTGCTACTGCTGCTGCTGCTGCTAAGTAGCTTCAGTCGTGTCCGACTCCGTGTGACCCCATTGAAGACAGCCCACAAGGCTCCGCCATCCCTGGGATTATCCAGGCAAGAACACTGGAGTGGGTTGCCATTTCCTTCTCCAATGCATGAAAATGAACAGTGAAAGTGAACTCGCTCAGTCCTGTCCGATTCTTCGCGACTCCATGGACTGCAGCCTACCAGGCTCCTCCATCCATTGGATTTTCCAGGCAAGAGTACTGGAATGGGTTGCCATTGCCTGACTTGTTTTAAGTCATAAACATGTTAAAATATGTAAAACCCAACCCATAGAACATGCAGAGAAGGCAATGGCCACCCACTCCAATACTCTTGCTTGGAAAATTCCATGAACGGAGGAGCCTGGTAGGTTGCAGTCCATGGAGTCGCTAAAAGTCGGACACGACTGAGCGACTTCACTTTCACTTTTCACTTTCATGCATTGAAGGAAATGGCAACCCACTCCAGTGTTCTTGCCTGGAGAATCCCAGGGACGGGGGAGCCTGGTGGGCTGCGTCTATGGGGTCACACAGAATAGGACATGACTGAAGTGACTTAGCAGCAGCAGCAGCATAGAACAGGCCTAACTGACAATAGGTACACTGTGAATATTAAGTGTCAAACATTGTTCTAAATCGTTTACATGCAGCTTCTTATTAAATTCTTAAATTTATCTCATTTGCTAAGTATAATCCTCATTTTATAGATTAATAAACTGATCACAAAGAAGTTAAGTGACTTGTCTAAAGTTATACAACTGGTAATGGTGAGTTTGAAAACCAGGATATTTGACTCAAGAACTCATAGTCTTACTAACTGTAATTGATCCCCTCTAAGTTTCATCCAAGTATATTTGTATTCTATGCACTCTTAATCAGAGTACATAAGTGAAATTTATTTTCTGCATTATTATTATTATTTTGTGAGTAATTTTTATGATGCTACATTTTGGTTTTAATATATGAAAAATAGTCTATCATGTTGATATGCCCTAATTCATCTCACCATTACATTATTGGACTTTTAAGTTGTCCATAAAATTTTGCTTTTAAAAATAGCATTATTATGGGTATCTTTGTATTTTAGCTTTTTCTACTTTTGAATTATCTCATTAAGATACAGTTTGAGGGATTGAATTACTAGGTCATACAGTACAGACATTGTAAAATATTTAGGAAATTGAAAGATACAAAGTACACACACAGAAGTAAATATAACCTATAATTTATCCTTCTTTCTTTTTTATTGTACATTAATTTAAAAAATTCTGTTTACCTCACTTCTGGACCAATAACACACTGAAATCACTAAACATATAATGTACATCCTTTTCAATACAAATACACATTCACACATGTAAACATACATACATATATACAAGTTTTGGTTTTTAAACTAAAAATGAGATATTCTAAATGTTAGTGTCTATATATGAATGTCTTAGTTTTTAAATAATATATTGCCTACAAAAAACAATATTATTAATTGATGATACTATTAGCAACATGTAGACATATTTACTTGGAGAAGAAAATGGCAACCCACTCCAGTGTTCTTGCCTAGAGAATCCCAGGGACAGGGGAGCCTGGTGAGCTGCCATCTATGGGGTCGCACAGAGCCAGACACAACTGAAGCAACTTAGTAGCAGCAGCAGCAGACATATTTACTATTCTAGTATTAGATTTTCATCTTTTAATTTTTATTTTTTTTTAAATTTTGTGTGGTTGATTTTTTGAACTTAAGACTGCTTCACATTTTTTTTGATTCATATCATTTGATTCTCTCTTCTCTTGAAGTGGTCTTTGATCTTGACTTTGACCTCTGTTTTGGGTATGTAAGGCTTTGGTATATGGATTTGACTTTTCTTTCCCTCTATTATTAATACTTAATGGGTGCCATAAGCAAATAAATGATATATCTTTTCTGAGTCTCAGTTCCCTCACCTGAAAATAAGGATTGAAATATAATTGATAATTTATATAACTCAATACCCTGCATAAAATGATTTCTCATTAAAAGTTCACTATTATCCCAGCTCCCATTTTGATTATCTGCAAGTTGGATTAATATGTTGGTGTATGATCTCATCCAAATCCCTGAAGAAAATGTTGAATGGGATAGGATCAAGATGAAATCCCTTCAGTATTCCCTAAAAACAATGTTCTCTGCGTTGACATCAATTATTGAAGAAAATCTGTGAGTGTATTCATGACCATGTCAGAGGCATTCAATCCTGGTGGTGCATCAGAATGATATATGACATTTTAAAACATGCAAATATCTAATCTCTAAACTGAATGTATTGAATAAGAATATCTGGGTAATGTGGCCAAAGCATCTCTTTTAATTTTGATACATGATTTTCAGTATTCAAGGTTGAGAACCAATCATTTACCTAATAACATTATTCAGCTTGCCTTTCATTACTTTGTCTACACATATACAATTCATTCAATAAGCATGTATTGAGCCACATTATATACTTAAGTTTCTAGGCACTGGGACTGTAAGGATGAAAATAATATATACTCTAGTCTTGGGAATCCCTCATTCAGAAATAGAAGACAGAAATTTAATCAGATAAACTAAAAAACAATGTAGTGACAAATAAGAGCAGAGTACTCTGGGAATATAGAGACTAGAATAACCATGACTGACAGAAGTGGAGAAGACATAATTGAAAAACTGGCATTAGAGGTGGATCTTGAACATGAGTAGGGGTTTATGAAAAGTAGGATGTCCTAGGCAAGAGGACTATTCATCCAAAGTATGGTGTTAAGGACAGACCAGGTATACCCAGAAAATGTTGACAGTAAAATGTGAGAAAGATGTAAAGTGTATAAATTCTTGAGGTAGACTGAGTCACAAATAAAAAGTGATAATTATAGAAAGAAAAGCTGATGGCTGTTTGTGTGAGGTCATTCATCTAGGTTCCCAAGTAGGACAATCAGACGGATATGTTCAAAAGACACTAGTAGGTAAAGATGTAGAGTTCATGGGAGAAATTTGAACTTTGGCATCAGTTTGAGCATCAGTGACACGTAGATATTAGTTCAAGATATGGTATTTGATGGAATCCTTCATGAAAGGTTGTGTAGACAACAAAGGACAGAGGTTAGGAGAACACTTGCATTTAATCAGCCAAAAAGATGAGTCAAATACTAACAGAAAAAGCGTGGCTAAGAGAAGAAAGAGGATAATACAGAGAAGATGTTGCCACGGAATTCAAAGAAGGAGATCATTTTAAGAAAGTCTTTTCTAAAAGAAGTTTTTGTTTTCATAACAGTGACAAATTGAGCTTAATTGTAGGCACAGGAAAAGATGCCAGTGAGGTGGCAGATATTGAGGACTTTCACAGATGCCTTTTGGAAATCCTGATATACTGTGTCTAAAGCACATCTGTGAGCTACCAGCCTAGTAACACTCTACTTAAAAAGGAAATAAATATAAAGAGTAAAATTTAAAAAAGACAAACATAAAGGTTTTTTTTCTTAATCTTTGAATAAGAAATTTTAAAGCATAAAGGCAAAGGAAAAAAAATAAATGAAAAAATCAATAATTTGATCACAAATTTTTAAAGCTTCTCTATGCCCAAAATATAGAAACACAATAAAAAGATTGAGGAAACATTTACAACAAATGTGACTGGAAAAATACTTTTTTAATTTTTATTTTTTGAACTTACACGAATCAATAAGAAAATATCAAGACCAAATAAAAATGTTCAAAAATATGATCAGGCAGATCAAAGAAATAATTACATGGAATGATTAAATATAAAAAATGATGTACAATTGCACAAATATTCAAGCAATAGCAAATTTTGAAATGGATATATTATTTGTTTTAACCCATCAACTTGTTTAAGAAATAAACCCTCAATATTGGCAAGGATTTATTGCATTGGACAACCACTTAACACTGATAGAAATTGGTAGTACATTTACGGGAAGCAATTTGGAAATTTTATAAAGGATATTAGAAAACAATTATCTTATCCCTTGACTTTATTATTTAAAAGTATTATTGAGGTGTAATTGACATACAAAGTTTGTACTTGTTTAATGTGTACAATTTAATGAATTTGGACATATGCAAACACCTGTGATAGCATCATCACAATTAAAATCATTGGCATATTTAAAGTTTCCTCTTGTCTTCCTTTTATATGGTAGGAACATTTCACATAAGATCTACTGTGTTAAATTTTGAAGTGCACAATATTATTTTGATAACTATAGGCACCATTTTGAACTGCAGATCTCTAGAACTTATTTAACTAGCATAACTGAAACTTTATATTCATTGAAGAAAAGCTGCCTGTTTCTCCATCCCCTACTCCCTAGCAACCGCAATTGTATTCACTGCTTTTATGGGCTTGATTGTTTAAATATCTCATATAAGTGAAAACTGTGGAAAATTCTTAAAGAGGTGGGAATACTAGACCACCTTACCTGTCTCTTGAGAAACCTGTGTGCATGTCAAGAAGCAACAGTTAGAACCAGATGTGGGACAATGGGCTGGTTCAAAATAGAGAAAGTTTATCAAGGTTGTATATTGTCACCCTGCTTGTTTAACTTATATGTAGAGAACAGCATGCAAAATGCTAGGTTGGATGAATCACAAACTAAAATCAAGATTGCCAGGAGAAATATCAATCATCTCAGATATACACATGATACCGCTATAATGGCAGAAAATGAAGAGAAACTAAAGAGCCTCCTGATGAGGGTGAAAGAGGAAACTGAAAAACCTGACTTAAAATTCAGCATTCAAAAAACTAAGATTATGGCATCCAGTACCATCACTTCATGGCAAATAGATGGGGGAAAAGTGGAAACAGTGACAGATTTTATTTTCTTGGGCTTCAAAAATCACTACAGATGGTGACTGCAGCCATGAAATTAAAAGATGCTTGCTCCTTGGATGGAAAGCTATGGCAAACCTAGACAGTGTATTAAAAAGCAGAGACATCACTTTGCTGACAAAGGTGTGTATAGTCAAAGCTATGGTTTTCTCATTAGTCATGTGCAGTTGTAAGAGTTGGAACATAAAGAGGCTGAGTGCCGAATAACTGATGCTTTCTAACTGTGGTGCTGGAGAAGACTCCTGAGAGTCCCTTGGACCAAAAAGAGATTAAACCAGCCAATCCTAAAGGGAATCAACCCTTTATATTCATTGGAAGGACAGTTGCAAAGAGCAAACTCATTGGAAAAGACCCTGATGTTGGGAAAAATTGAGGGCAGGAGAAGAAAGGGGCAACAGAGCATGAGATGCTTGGATGGCATCACTGACTCAATGGACATGTATTTGAGCAAACTCTGTGAGATAGTGAAGAATGGGGAAGCCTGGTATCCTGCAGCTAATGGGGTTGCAAAGAGTTAAACAAGACTTGAAAGTGAAAGTGAAGTCGCTCAGTTGTGTCTGACTCTTTGTGACTCCATGGACCCCAAGCTCCTCCGTCCATGGGATTTTCTAGGCAAGAGTACTGGTGTGGTTTGCCATTTCCTTCTCCAGGGAATCTTCCCCACCGAGGGATTGAACCCAGGTCTCCCGCATTGTAGACAGACACTTAACACGACTTAGTGCCTGAAAAACAATAAGTGAAATAAGGCATTATTTGTCATTCTGCAACTGGCTTATTTCACCTAGCATTTGTCCACAGTCCATTAAAGTTGTCTTAAGTGCAAGAATTTCCTTCTTTTTAAAGGCTAAATACTATTTAATTATTCTACATAGAAAATATCACATTTTCTTTATCCATTCATGTATTGAAGGACATGTGACCTGTTTCCATATCTTGGCTTTTGTGAATAATGCTGCAATGAACATGGGAGTGCAGGTAGGTAGTTTGAGATTCTGATTTCAATTATTTTGGATATATACCCAGAGGTGGGATTGCTGAATTATATAGTAGTTCTAATCAATTTTTTGAAGAACTCTGATACTCTTTTCCATAGCTGATGAAACATTTAACATTCCCATCAACAATGTACATGGTCCCATCATATACACACTGCTATTTATTACAAATATTGGACTTCCCAGTTGGGGCTTGTGGTAAAGAAACCACCTGCCAATGCAGGAGATGTAGGTTTGATCTCTGGTTGAGGAAGATCCTCTGCTGTAGAAAATGGCAACCCGCTCCAGTATTCTTCCCTGGAAAAGTCCCTGGACAGAGCAGCCTGGCAGGCTACAGTCCATGGAGCCATAGTCAAACACAACTCAGTGACTGAACACATTTATAAAATAGATACTGGTATGATCCTACTATATAGCACAGGGAACTCTTCTCAATCCTCTGTAATGACCTATAAGGGGAAAGAATGCAAGACAAGTGGATATATATATATATGTATAATTGATTCATCTTGCTGTATAGCAGAAACTAGCACAACAATGTAAATCAAATATACGCCAATAAAAATTTAGAAAAAAAAATAGAAAACAAAATAAAAGAGAAGAACTTCAAAAAACAACCCCTCAAAACCCCACAATATGCATAGTTCTGATTCTTCCATATCCTTGCTAACACTTCTGTATTTGTTTGTTTTTTAAAATATCTATTCTAACAAGTTGGAGATGATACCTCGCTGAGGTTTTGATTTGCATTTCCATCATAAGTAATGACTTTGAGCATCTTTTTATTTGCCCATTAGTCATTTGTATGTCTTTTTTGGATAAAAGTCTGTTGCCCATTTTTCATTCAGGTTATTTGTTTTTGTAGGGGATGGTTTTTTTTTTTTTTTTTGCTATTGAATTGTAGAAATTGCTTATATATATTGAATATTAACCTTTTATGATATATAGTTTAGAAACATTTTGCCTTCTCATTCTATTTATTGTTTCCTTTGCAGACACTTTTTAGTTTGATGTACAGGCATACCTCATTTATTTTCCTTTGCTTTATTATACTTTGCAGATACAGTGTTTTTCACAAGTTGAAGGTTAATGGCATCCAGCAAGTCTATCAGCAACATTTTCCAACAGCATTTGCTCACTTTGTGTCTCTGTGTTATATTTTGTAATTCTTGTAATATTTCAAACACTTTCATTTTTATTATATTTGTTATGGTCTTCTGTAATCAGTGATCTTTGATGTTATTACTATAACTCACTGAAAGTTCAGGTGATAGTATTATTTTTAGCAATTAAGTATTTTTTAATTAATTATGTACAGTTTATTGCACACTTAATAGACTACGTGCATGCATGCTAAATCAATTCTGTCGTGTCTGACTCTTTGTGACCCCATGGACCGTGGCCCACCAGGCTCCTCTGTCCATGGGATTCTCCAGGCAAGAATGCTGGAGTGGGTTGCCATGCCTTCCTCCAGGGGAAATTCCCAACCCAGGGACCAAAACCAGGTCTCTTTTGTCTCCTGAGTTGGCAGGTGGGTTCTTTACCACTAGAGCCATCTGGAAAGCCTAATTTATAGTGTAAACATCATTTTTATATGCAGTGAGATACCAAAAATTCATGTGACTCACTTTTTGCAATATTCACTTTATTGCAGTTGTCTGGACCTGGACCTACAATATCTCTGAGGCTTGCCTGTCGTTCTACTTGTTTATTTTTGATTTTGTTGCCTGGTCTTTTGGTGCTATATCATATAAATCATTGCCAAGGCCAATGTCAAGAAGTGTTTCTAGGAGTTTCAGAGTCTCAGATCTTAAGTATATAGTCCATTTTGAGTTGATTATGTGTAGGGTGTAAGATAAGGATCCAATTTTTTTTTTTTTTTTGCATGTAGATATTCATTTTCCCCAGTACTACTTTTTAAAGAGACTATCCTTTGCCTTTTGATATTCTTGGAATCCTTGTTAAAGATTACTTGACTTATTGTGTTGATTTATTTCTTATCTCCTTATCCCGTTGTTTTATATGCCTGAATTTATGCCAGTACCATCCTGTTTTAATTACTAGAAATTTAATATATTTTGAAATCTGAAAGTATGATGCCTCTTTGTTCTTTTTTCTGAAGATCACTTCAGTTATTCTAGTTCCATTAGAGTTTTACAATTCTTTTTTGTTTTTTTTTGTAAAAAGCGCCATTGGAATTCTGTTGCAGATAGCCTTGAATCTGTGAATTGCTTCAGATAGTGTGAACATTTTAACAATATTAATTCTTCCACTTCATGAACACAGAATGTTTCCATTTGTTTCTGTTTCCAATTGTTTTAACTGATGTTTTGTAATTTTCAGTGTACAAACAACTTGCCTCCTTTGTTAAGTTTATTCCTAAGTATTTTGTTCTTTTTTTTTCATTTATTTTTATTAGTTGGAGGCTAATTACTCTACAATATTGCAGTGGTTTTTGTCATGCATTGACATGAATCAGCCATGGATTTACATGTATTCCCCATTACATGTATTTTGTTCTTTTTAATGCTGATGCAAATTATTTTCTTAATTTCTTTCTTGTATAGCTTATTTTTGAAGTATAAATGCTACTGGTTATTGTATGCTAATTTTGTACTCTGAAACTTTGCTAAGTTTCATTTTTCAGTCCTAATAGTTTTTGGTGGAGTCTTTAGTGTTTTATACATATAGGATCATTTCATCGACAAAGAGAGACAATTTTAATCCTTCCCCCCAACCCCCAGTTTGGATGTCTTCTACTTGTTTTTTCTTAGCTAATTGCTCTGGACTTCTAGGACTATGCTAAATAGAAGTGGCAGGAATGGGCATCCTTGCTTTATTCTTAACCTTAGAGTATTTCTTAACTTTATAATTATATTTAGAAACTATCCCAATGATATGTTCAAAATCAGAAAGGGCCTTATTACTAGGATATTTATTATAAAATTGCTTATGATAGCAAATAAATAGAAATGATTTAATAAATCAGTAAGGGAAGGATTGAATGAATAATTACACATGTACATAATAGACTATCATTCAATTATTAATTTATAATTTTGGATAATCTAATAAATGGAAGAATAGTGTATAATTGAAAATTTTGTGCTCAGAGTGAACATATTACCTGGCACATAATAAGAAATAAATACCTATTTATTAGAAAAATACTGAGGGAAATAAAGGTTAAATAAAAAGCATGATACTGAATTGTACATTTATATCAACTGCATAAAAATGTAATTAAAGAGTCTTATGTACATCAAAATATTAACAAGTGACTATTTCTGGTTAGTATTAAGGGTAAATTTTAATTATTCTATTGTCCCTATCTATTGTTTTAGTATTTACCAAAATAAACATTTTTATTATCAGAAAAATGTTTGAAAAGAGGAAATTAGATTGTGTAGAATTAGTATGACCTATGTTTGGTGAGTCCATGTTCACTCTGAATAAGTACAGCTTCCTTTTGTAAGTGCACACAAACTGTTCATTCAATAATCAATTTTAGAGCCTTGCCAGGAATAAACATTAAACTTATAGCTTGTCATATTAGACATATGCCTTCTTGAACATCCTGAAAGTGAAAATTGCTGTCTGTCTTCTGCCTTCCAGAATATATTGGATCTCCATGATTTCTCAAAATTACAGTGCTAATTTTTTTTTTTTTTTTATGGAAGTTGCATGGTCACTCATGACTTCCCTGGTGGCTCAGACGGTAAAGCGTCTGTCTACAATGCAGGAGACCCAGGTCCAGTCCCTGGGTTGGGAAGATCCTCTGGAGAAGGAAACAGCAACCCACTCCAGTACTCTTGCCTGGAAAATCCCATGGACGGAGGAGCATGGTAGGCTACAGTCCATGGGGTTGCAAAGAGTTGGACATGACTGAGCGACTTTGCTTTCATTTTACATGGTCCCTCAGGTCCCTCAGATGTAACTTTCCTGGCCAGGAGACTTAAATTCCTTTAGAGCAACTTGGTGTTTTCTTCTCATTTATTATGGACTTCAGTTTTCTCTTAAAGGGTTTTATTCTACTTGTTTCTGTTGCAAAGTCATAATCCTTGATGGGCAAAGCAGGAGTGGCACAGTTCTTTCTAATCTGATCCAGATAGAGGGTCTATCTTATTTCTTCATCTTGTTCCAATAAACACAAAAAGAACCAAAAATTCCTCTTCCCGGTCAACATTTATTGCCATCTTTACTTTCCTGACTCCTCTCTCATGGGTTCATATAACTTTCCTTTCTTTCTCCTATTAAAGAAATAGAAAGAAGACTTGAGCTGAAACTAGATTTTGCCATTTGTAAGCAAGTTGATCTCTCTCTTAACCTGAGTCTTGGTTTTCTTTGACTGTAAAATGTATATCATAATAATTGCCTTACTGTTTCTTTCAGGCTTATGATGATCAAATGGAACAATAGATGGGAAGTGCTTTGTAAACCTTGTTTTAGCGCACATGCAGTATCCTCTTCTTGAAATGATTTGCAAATATTTTGCTGATTGCTGCCTCTTGTTAGCTTTGTTGTTCCCTAATTTTCAAGAAGTGCCATCTCTTTGAAACTTTCCTAATCATTTGCGGGTGTCTTGTCCCCTAACTTCTTTCAAGGATCAGTTATTACTTTTCCTCTGTACTCTATTACTTAGTACATACTTTGATTAATTATATAGCTAAAACTTATAAATGACAACATTATTTCATTGTGTTATAATTGTTTCTTTCAATATCTCTCAACCTTTTCAAATCCCAACACCTAGCCTAGGCTTTGAGTTCCTTGAGACAAATTGATTCATTTTTGTAACTCTGGCTGAATGCTTCTTATCTACCAATGTTTGCTAAATGAATAAGTCCATCAATGAATCAACTAATGAGTGACAATGGCTTGGTGGCTCAATCAGTAAAGAAACCACCTGTAATGCAGGAGACCGGGATTCAATCCTTGGGTTGGAAAGATCACCTGGGGAAGGGAATGGCAACCGGCTCCAGTATTCTTGCCTGGAGAATTCCATGGACAGAGGAGTCTGGTGGGTTATAGTACATGGTGTTGAAAAGAGTTGGACACAACTGAGTGACTAACACTTTCACTTTCAGTACCAAGTATAAAATGCTTTACACACATAAAACATTGTTCTTGGCTGGCTCTTTTCCTTTTTTTTTTTTTGCATTATTCATTTAAAATCTAATAAGTCACACCATATTATTCAGGCAATTAACATATTTCCATGTGTCTTGTTCTTTCTTGATTGTACTTTTGAAATAGGAGGGAAGGGGGCAGGGCACAACTTTTGAAAAAAAAATGACATAGCCTGAGGACACTACAAAAACAAATTATAATCAAATGGGCCCAAGAAGATACACAGTTCAGTTCAGTGGCTCAGTCCTGTCTGACTCTTTGTGACCCCATGGACTGTAGCACACCAGACTTCCCTGTCCATCACCAACTCCCAGGGCTTGCTCAAACTCATGTCCATCGAGTCGGTGATGCCATCCAACCATCTCATTCTCTGTCGTCCCCTTCTCCTACTGCCTTCAATCTTTCCCAGCATCACGGTCTTTTCCAATGAGTCATTTCTACACATCAGGTGGCCAAAGTATTGGAGCTTCAGCATCAGTCCTTCCAATGAATATTCAGGACTGATTTCCTTTGAGTTGACTGGTGACCTCCTTGCAGTCCAAGGGACTCACAAGAGTCTTTTCCAACACCACAGTTCAAAAACATAAATTCTTCGGCACTCAGCTTTATGGTTCAACTCTCACATCAATACATGACTATTGTGAAAATTATAGCTTTGATGAGATGGACTTTTGTCAGCAATGTCTCTGCTTTTTAATATGCTGTCTAGGTTGGTCATAGCTTTTCTTCCAAGGAGCAAGCGTCTTTTCATTTCATGGCTGCAGTCACCATCTGCAGTGATTTTGGAGCCCAGGAAAATAAAGTCTGTCACTGTTTCCATTGTTTCCCCATCTATTTGCCATAAACTGATGGGACCAGATGCCATGGTCTTAGTTTTCTGAATGTTGAGTTTTAAGCCAACTTTTTCTCTCTCCTCTTTCACCTTCATCAAGAAGCTCTTTAGTTCCTCTCTGCTTTCTGCCATAAGGGTGCTATCATCTGCATATCTGAGGTTATTGATACTTCTCCTGGCAATCTTGATTCCAGGTTGTACTTCATCTAGCCTGGCATTTTGCGTGATGTACTCTGCATATAATTTAAATAAGCAGAGTGACAATATGTATCCTTGACATACTCCTTTCCCAATTTGGAATCCATCCATTGTTTCATGTCCTATTCTAACTGTTGCTTCTTGACCTGCATATAGATTTCTCAGGAGGCAGGTCAGGTGGTCTGGTATTCCCAACTCTTGAGGAATTTTCTACAGTTTGTTGTGGTCCCCACAGTCAAAGGGTGTAGTCAATAAAGCGTAAGTAGATGTTTTTCTGGAACTCTCTTGCTTTTTCTATGATCCAGTGGATGCTGGCAATTTGATCACTGGTTCCTCTGCCTTTTCTAAATTTAGGTTGAGCATCTTGAATTTCTCAATTCAGGTACTGTTGAACCCTCACTTGGAGAATTTTGAGCATTACTTTACTAGTGTGTGAGATGAGTGCAATTGTGCAGTAGTTTGAACGTTCTTTGGCATTGCATTTCTTTAGGATCATAATGAAAACTGACCTTTCCCAGTCCTGTGGCCACTGCTGACCCAGATTCCCCAACAGTCAATCTATCCAATCAGGAAGCTTCCACAAGCCTTTTATATTTATCCATCAGAGGGCAGAGAGAATGAAAACCACAATCAGAGAAAACTAACCAAACTGGTCACATGGATCACAGCCTTGTCTAACTCAATGAAACTATGAGCCATGTAGGGCCACCCAAGACAGACAGGTCCTGGTGGAGAGTTCTGACAAAATGTGGTTCACTGAAGAAGGGAATTGCAAATCACTTCAGTATTTTTGCCTTGAGAACCCCATTAACAGTATAAAAAGTCAAAAAGATATGACACTGAAAGACGGTAGACAAGTCAACTTCAACTAGAAGTTGATTCTTAATCAACAAACTAAATGACAGACTCACAGGGGCCATGACAGTTCCAAGGCATCATCAAAAGACCAAAAGGTGGGCAGTAGCCCAATTCCTGGAAATCTCTACCTCTTTCCCAAAATAGTTGGAATAATCCTCCCACTCATTAGCCTATGGAATTACCCAAACCATAACAACTAACCACATTTCCAGGCTGCCACACTTGCCCTCTGCAATGGCCCACACTCTATCTGTGGTGTGTGTTTCACTCTGAATAAATCCACTTCTTACCTATCACTTTGTCTCTCGCTGTGATTAGACATCAAGAACCTGAGCTTCATTAGGTCCTGAAACCAGGTCTGTGATATCAGTTGAAATAAAATGGGTTTTGGCCGGGTTTGAGTCTTTGCCATGTGGGTTCAAGTCCCAAACTGGATTTTCTCTGGGTTTGAGTCCCAGCACATGGTTCAAGTCCCAATCTGAGGTAGATGGTTTCACTTTGATTTTATTTCAGGTATCCTCTCACACACTGTGCCACATTCTCCCTTAGAATCTCTGATCATGGAATCATACACAATTTGTTAAATATGCCCTCTTTGGCCATCACAAAACCTTAGAAATGATATGTCACTTTTCCCTTCAAAGATTCATTTCCATTTCACTGATCCTTGTTAGTAGAATTGGATTTGGAGTAACAAATCCTCTTGTTGATCCTTTAAGCTCTGAAATTTTGGGTGTTTCTTTTAGTAATCAAATAATATTTCATTGTTTGACTACACTAAATTTTGTTTTTTCATTCATCAGTTGATGGACATTTTGGTTATTTATATCTTGTGGCTATTATAAGTAATGCTGCTATGAACATTCATGAGCACATTTTGCGTGGACATATGGTTTCTATTCTTTTTGGTATGTACCTGGTGGTGGAATTCCTAGGTCACATGGTAATTCTATGTCTAAATTTCTTAAGAACTGCTGAATTATTTTCCAAGGTAGATGCACATTTTTACATTTCAAGCAGCAGTGTATAGTATTTTCAGTTTTTCCAAATCCTTTCCAATATGTGTTATTGCCTGTGTATTTCATTATAGCTATGCTCTGGGTTGTGATTTTACATCTTACTTTGGTTTGATTTGCATTTCTCTGGTGGCTAATGGAGTGGGTTGCCATGCTCTACTCCAGGGGATCTTCTTAACCCAGGGATTGAAATTGTGTTTCCTGCAACTCCTGCACTGCAGCAAAATTTTTTACTCCTGAGCTGCCATGGAAGCCTATGGATCCCTTGAGATTTCTAAATATAAGATTAGGTCATCCTCAAATAGAGATCATTTTACTTTTCCTTTCTAATATGGAAAAAATTTAATTTCTTTTTATTGTGTAATTGCCCACTACAATGCAGAATAAAAATGGGAAGAGTAAATATTTTTGTCCTGTTCCTAGTATTAGGGGTAGTGCATTCAGCCTTTCATTGCTAAACATGATGTTAGTTGTTTTTTTTTGTGGATTACATTTTTATCAGATTGAGAAGATTATCTTGCATTCTTCTTTGAGTATTTTTATCATAAAAGTGTTTTGGATTTTGCCAAATTATTTGACTTTTCTTCATTTTTTAAGGTGATCATGTGGCTTTTGTCCCTTATTCTATTAGTATGGTGTATTACACTGATAGCTTTTCATGCATTGAACTAGTGTTGCATTCCTGGGATAAATCCCACTTGGTTATTGTGTATACTTTTGTTATATGTTGTTGAACTTGGTTTGCTAATATTTTGCTGAGGATTTTTGTGTGTGTGTGTCGACACACCTGAGATATGTTGCTATATAGTGTTTTGTTATTATTCTTGTGATGTCTTTGACTTGTTATTGGTAGCAGGGTAATATTGGTTTCATAGAATGAGTTGGGAATTAGCCTCTCCTCTTCTATGTTCTGGAAATGTTTGTTAAGTGCTGGTGTTAACTGTTCCTAATATTTGGTTAAATTCATCAATGAAGAAATTTGGGTCTGGGCTTTCCTTTGTGGGAAAGTTATTATTATTATTAACACAACCACTTTACTTGTTATGGCTTCCCTGGTGGCTCAGCTGGTAAAGAATCTGCCTGCAATGTAAGAGACCTGGGTTCGATCCCTGGGTGAGGGAGTTTCCCTGGAGAAGGGAAAGGCTACTCATTCCAGTATTATCTGGCCTGCAGAATTCATGGACAGAGGAGTCTGGCAGGTTACAGTCCATGGGGTCGCAAAGAGTAAGGCATGATTGAGCAACTTTCCCTTACTTGTTATAAGTTTACTTGATATTCTATTTATTCTTGAGTAAGTTTTAGTAGCTTTTACCTTTGTAGGAATTTATCTATTTTGTTAAGACTGTCTAGTTTATGGGCATACAGCTGCTCATCATAGTAATCCCTTATAACCCTTAAAGTCAGTAGTGAGATCTCCTTTTATATTCCTGATTCTCATAATTCAAGTCTCTTCTTCCTTTTTTTTTTTTTTTGTCAGTATAGCTAAAGGTTTTTCAAGTTCGTCGTTCTTTGTAAAGAAATAACTTTCACTTCATTAATTTTCTCTAATATTTTGCTATTTTCCATTTCACTTATTTTCTCTTTTAACTTTGTTATTTACTTCTTTCTGTCAGCTTTGAGTGCAGTTGTATCTTATTTTCCAATGTTAATGTGAAAATTTAATGTTGTTTTTATTATGTATTTTTAAATATAGGCATTTACAGGTATAAATTTCCTCTAAGCACTGATTCACCGCACACTATAAGTTTGAATATATTGTGTTTTTGTTCATCTAAAAGTGTTTTCTAAATTACTTGATTTCTTCTAGGACCTAATGTCTATTTAGGAGTATGTTGCTTAATTCTCACAAAATTTAAAAATTTCCAAATTTTCTTCTGTTGCTTTACTATTTCACTCCATTGTAGTCTAAGAACATACTTTTAAAAATTATTTCAGTTCTGTTAAATTTACTAAACTGCTTTATTGCCTTATACATGTTTTATCCTGAAGAATGTTATAAGTACATTTGAGAAGAATGTGCACTCTTCTTTGTTGGGTGGAATGTTCTATTGACATAAAATCTGCTGCTGAGCTAAGTAAATTTAAAATTTTATTTATAATGCTTTTCAATTCTAAAATTTCTATTTGACCATTTTACATCTCTTATTGATATTTTTATTTGGTGAGACATCACTCTTTTTTTTTTTTTTTTTTTTTTTTTTTTTTTTTTT